>NW_025837111.1:0-59248 GCF_002878395.1 Capsicum annuum | reverse complement strand
TGGTAGTGATGTATGTTTTGAATATGGTAAGCCAGGCCACAAGATGTGAGAGGTAGAGTAATAGCTCAGAGGGGAAAATATTTGTGCCAACAGGGTCAGTCCAACCGTCCGGCAGCTCAGTTCGATCACCCGAACCAGTAGGGTGGCACTTCCAGTGCCACTAATGGGCAACGCCCAAACAGGCTTTATGCCCTTCAGTTCAGAAAAGATCAGGAAAGTTCCCCTGATGTGGTCACTAGTACATTACAAATCTTCCATTTGCATATTCATGCCTTATTAGATCCAAGAGCTTCTGTATTTCTTATAACTCCTTGTATAGCAGTCAACTTTAAAGTCAGACTAGAAATCTTAACACAACCTTTCTTAGTGCTTACCTCAGTGGGAAAAATTTGTTCCATCTAGACGAGTACCCAAGAATTGCTCGATTACAGTATTTCAAAAAATCTCTTTAGTTAATTTTAGTAATAGAGTCATTCCATTTCAGTTTCTTGATAAACCAGTCTTTAGATGAAGGGGTAGTACCTCAGTTTCAGATGATTTAAGTTTGAATCTTGTAAGATTGAGCTGGTATAAAAAAGAGTTGAGAATTCTAAGCTACTCAGTGTTGAGTTTGCTATATGATGATTTTTGGGGTAATAGAAAACTAAGAATTTTTTATCAGAAGAAAGTACTAGTAGTGGAACTTATATTATCAGGTATAGACCTTCAGGATGAGTATAGTGTTTATGAGTATTATTGTATCTCAAACTCTAGAGTAAAGTGGTTTCAGTTCAATTTAGAGTTTATTAAGGAGTTCACAGACTCAAAATAATGGCTTTAAGTTAAGGGGGAGATGGTAGAACAAGTAAGCAAGTTAGACTTTCAGATTTTAGTAGTAATATCAATATGTGTAGAGAAGTAGTGGGAAAGGTTGATGCCCAACCCGTCCTTACCTCAGTCCAAAATTTCACACTTCAGCTATCACGATATCTACTCATGCGGTACATGTCAGCTCTATGATCATAACTTCTATTCATGCACATTATAAAAAATAATGTATGCTTACCGTTCCTAGTATAAAGAGTTCCAGTTTCCCCAGTGTTATGAATCATGTTCCATGAATACAGAAACTCCAAACTCAGGTCATGTAGCTCATGACTCATGAACTCATGTTATGCTTTACAGTATGCTTAGTTTCCATGACTTATGCTATACTCCTAATGGTCATCTAAATTCAAATTTTTTTATGTATATCCTTAGTCTAGATATTTTGATAAATCCAAGATGTTGATGTTCTATTCCTTAGGCCTCGGTTATGTGTCAATTTTGGTATAGTGCCATTCATGCTTTAGGTACTCATGTTTTAACCTTCAGTGAACTCTCCTATTAAATAAAGTAGTGATGAGCAGTTGATTAGATGGGAGAAAGTAAATGTTTCATATTAAGAAAAGATTGTTACATGCTTGTTTTACCCAAGGATGTAGTTATAAAGATAGGCTTGAATGTCATGCTAGTGTGCGGGTGAATAGCTAGCAAGGGGTTGTATTTAGTTATTAGAAGTCAGACAGACAAATTTGAATGTTTTTCTATCTTTCCATCTAGTCGTCCTATCCCAAAATGGAACATCCTGGTAGTTGCAAATTCAGCTCAGTTCATGTATCATGCCTCAATCTTAAATCTCAGATATTCAATCATGAATCAGTTCGTAGGTGCCCCGTGCATCGTCTCATTTTTACTCAGTATCTCAGCCAAGTCAACATTCATTGGGGGACATAATGTCCTAAAGGAGAGATGCACTATAACCCACAAGCTTTCATGTCCTAAACCTTCCATTTTCTCTTTACATAACAAGATCCAGTTTAAAGTAACAGGTACTCATAAGTTGACTCTTTCATTCCAATCTAAGCCATATGACATGTATTCAATAAATTAGTTTAGTTCATGATATTCAGTTCATATATCATGTTTTAGATTTAGTCATGTTCTCATATTCCTGGTCATGCGTGTTCAGTAAATGATCTCAAGTTCACCAGTATTCTTACCTTATGGTGATAGTCTTCCTTAGCTTTACTAAATTCCACGTCCATTTATAGTTATAAACTTAGTATTTCTTACCGTTGCATATTCATTCATGCATTTATGAATCAGTAGCTTCAATTATGTATTCCATGCATTAGATATGCATGTTCAGTGTGTAAACTCAGTCTATCAGTGTTCCTTATCTTAATCAGTCTCATTCGAGGACGAATGTTCCCAAAGGGGAGATATTGTAATTCCCTGTATTTCCCTATCTTAGATTAAATCTTAGTACCTGAGTTATTCTATATATATTTTTTGGAAATGCTCAATGTTTTCCAATTTAGAGCCTGCCAATGCGTAGGAATTCCAGTTAGCTTTCCAACGATATAAAATTTGCCTAAATCCGATAACCGAGTAAGAAGTTATGGCTATTTTAAGTTTTAATCGTTAAACACCATCATTTAGACTAGTAGCGTGTCGCAGAGTATGTCAAAATTACAATTGTCAGTTTCCAGTGAGGTACCGTAATACCAGCACATCGCGCCATAACTTATTTTCACATTTGTCAATTTTTAGTGCACCAACGCAATCCTACCACATCTCGATGAACTTCTAAGTCATATCCAAGGGGTAATGCGATTCCACTACATTGCGTTGATGGTCCAATTCCCAATTGTTCACTTTCCAGTGACACGACACGACAGTGCTGCGTCGCGCCAAGGGCCCAGATCGGGATTTTTCAGTTAATTTCCAGTTTTAAGTTCCTAGTTTTTAAATCATAACAGGGGTATTTTAGTCTTTTTCCATGGCCATAGTCAACCTTTAACCTAAAATTCAGCCCTAATAAACCTAGTTACACCATTATTCTTTAAATTTTCCCACAAGATAAATTATTTTTCTCTCAAGAAGCAAAAACCCTAGATCAAGAAATCAAGAACAAGCTTAAGAATTCCTCTAAGAATCTTCTATTGTATGTTAGGTGTTCATTCATGGGTTCCTTTCACCCATGAAGTCCAAGAACCATTTTTCAAAATATAAAGATTGTGTATTTATGATTTTCATGATTTAGTTGAATTGAATTCATGTTTATGATAGTAATTGGGATCCAATTTATGTTTAATTATAAGTTCCCATGAAATTAGGATAGTTATGTGGTGAATTATATGAATTTCATAATTAACCTTTGATATTGAAATTGAATGTTGTATTCATGCTTACGTGTGCCGACCATTATCATATAAATAATCAATGCTTCCCAAGTGTTTTGCTAAATTTCCTATGTGAAGTAAATAATGGAATCATGACATGTTATTATGTGGTACCAATCATGTAAATGCTTATGCCTTACAAGTGTTTGATGAAATGGTTATGTGATTTGACTTGTGAAAACATGATAAATTATTAGTCCAGTCCAGTTCTGTATACTTAGTTCAGTGTCTTTCAGTTGGGAGTAGGATTTAGCACCGAGCGAGTGTAGGGATGAAAACTTCTCCATCAGAGAGGCAGAGTTGTTAGTAGCAATCCCTGTACTCCAGAACTGCGTAGCCAGCGCAGGATGAGGAGTTACCCGTTAGACTAGGATTGACTACCTCCCAGGGGTCACCCGTTAGATTAGGCTTGGCTTCGCCTAGGTGTCACCAGTCAGTTAGGCTTGGCATCTTGGTTTTTCTGTGTTAGTACCTATGGCATGGGCATTAGCACCCTTTATGCTGGTGTTATTGGTTAGACCCCAATCAGTTCAGAGAGGGGCATGTCGGTTAGATGATTATCTCCTACAGTCTTAGTTTTAGTCTCAGTTTAGAATTCAGTTCAGTTCTACAAAATCAAAACTATAAGATACAATCACTCAGTATTAGTAATCCAGTTATCAGAAACTTTAGATATCAGTTACACAATCATCAGAACTCAATACTTAGCTTCAGAAAATCTCAGTTATAGTATACATATATACACATTATTATGCACTCTGTATCTATAGTTATTTCAGATATCCATCTACTCTTATATTCAGTTACTCTATATCTTTCAGTCAGTTAATGTTCATGCATATGAACCCTTGAAATCAGCCTTACCTCATCTAGTATACCAGTACATTCCACGTACTGGCCTCATACTCTTTCTTTGTGCTATGATGTCTCATATCATAGGTGCAGATGCTCAGGTTCCTGACCACACTTAGACAGATCCAGTCAGTAGTCGCATATTTAGTAGTGAGTCCTAATCTATCAAGGGCATACTTTTATTTCAGTAGTTTCAATGTTTCAGTTGTTAGAGTTAGTTGGGGGCTTTTCCCGACAACTTCACTTTCAGACAGTTCAAAGTAGAGGCTTTCAGACTAGATTTTTTAGATAGTATACAGTTTTACAAATTGTTATTTTAGATGTTATATTTTATCAGTATTTTAGATTTTGAACCTTATGGAATTTTAGTCTAATTCTGCATTTTTTTAGTATTATTATACAGTGCTCACTGCAGATATTAGTCATGGGTTAGCTTATGATCCTTTGTGATCGTAAGCACTATGTGATGTCTAGGGGGTAGTCTCAAATCATTATATTTCCTATATCGAGGGCCTGGGAAGGGGTATTTAAATATCCTTTTTGATCGAGAATTGGCTATTTCTCTCTTGCCTTGGGTTCCATAAACCCTTTTAGACTGTGTATTCCCTAAATTAAGTCTTAGGTGTTGCTTGGGAGCTTTAATAACTTGTTTATTTGTGATTAACATCGAATCTAAGTTATGAATCCTTCATTTATAGTGTTTAATTCTTGAATATTTGACCCAAACCCCAAATGGGTTGAGGCTTGATATTAGCCCAAATATTATTTATTTTCACCAATTTCTTAAGGGATGTAAATCCATAATGGTATTTGAACAATGGGTTGGTCTTGTAAACTCATTTTTCATAAGTGAGACCCACTTCAGGCTTTGTGGTGTCATTTTAGACCTGACATAAAATTGTGCAATATAGGTATTGATATTCTTATAATAATACATAGATTATGTTTTTGATAGCTTGGCTCATTAAATAAGCTTCGAGGAAAGGGAAAGCAAAGGTTGTTAGTTCATGAGTTATGTTTGGATTCGAGGTAGGTTAGGTTTACTTTTTGTTAGATTGAGCTTTATTATAGTATTACTTTGATATCTTGATAAGATTGGGCAGGGTTTTAGGTGTTGAAATGGTAGGTGGTAATGTTTGAGATTAGTCAAGCCACTTAGACTATTGAACTCATAAAGTGTGATACTTAACTTATAGCCTAGAACCTTGGTTAGTTGGACTTTTTATCTCATCAATATCATGAGAATGCTCTAGTTTCTCAAGTTAGATGGGAGTTACCTTGTCTTTCATATTAACTAGTAATTTGACTTTACTTGTGCGTAGTTGTGGAAATTGCCCTAGTAGCTTTGGATGAATTAAGAGTATTACTTGAGGATGTACCATAGGACTAGCGTGAAATTACAAATCTTTAAGGCATGACTTAGATGGATTACCTTAGTCGCGGGTAGAAGTTAGACTTGAAGATGAATTGGGTTATTAAAAGTAGAACTTGACCCGCCTTAAGTTTGGACTATGTAGTTTTATTAGCAACCTAGATACTTGTTAAATGCTTAGAATATGCCTTTGGTAATATGATGTCTAACCCTGGTAAATGTGTTATTCATGATGTTGGTATTGGAAATAATGTGCCTGATTGGTTGCTAGATTATTAGTAATGCTTGGATAGCAATTAATGGTCTTATAGATTGAACACATGACTATGCTATCACTTACTTCATTGACTAAATTACCATGTGAGACTTGGATTATGTTATTACTCATATTATGTTCAAGTATGGTGACTAACCTATGTGATACTTAAAATTCTCCTGTGTTAATATTGCAAATCATGCTAATAAAGAGGGGCTCTAGCAGGTGTAACTATGGTTTGTATTGGATATACTAATGATTATGTTAAGACCGGTAAAGTATTGATTTTTCATATCACATGAATATACTTGTTCATGCTCCTTGAGATATATTGTGTTAAGAATGAATGATGAGGTATGATGGTATTCCTTTCCGTACTTTTATTTCACTCTATCCTTCATGGAGCTTGCATTTATTATTGATTGGATTGGCTTACATATATATATATATATATATATATATATATTGATGTTATTATGATGCCTGGTGATTCCGAAGGATATATTGATTTTGCGATGATGCTTGGTAAGTTTGTAGGATATATTTATGATATAATGATGGTCAGTGATTTCGGAGGATATATTGATGTTATAATGATTCCTAGTAAGTCCACAAGGCATATTTATGTTATGATGATGCCCAATAAGTTTAGTGTATATATTGATGATATGATGATGCTTGGTGATTTGGAAGATATATTGATTTATGATGATGCCCGGTAAGTCCGGAGGGTATATTTATGTTATGAAGATGTCTGGTATGGTCGGAGGATATATTGATGATATGATGATATCCAGTGAGTCCGAAGGATATATTGATATTACATATGGTAAACATGTGTATATATGACTATGCGTGATTATGCCTTTATATGATTACATCTATATGTGCGTTGAAGATATGATGTTACTCTTGGGATGTCGGTCATGATTCTTCGATACTAATCACTTGTTTAGTGGTATAGTTCTTGGTAGAGTTGAATATTGAGTAGAAGTACGATATTTTGAATAATGAATTAGGACAAGTTTGTAAACATGATATTGTGTGGCATTTGAGGATTCACCTAGTGAGTTTAGATAGTATTGGACAAGTGAATTAATTAAGGTATATTGCTTAGGTAAGTGAGTTATGTGGTCACTAGCTGACTATTAAGTGACCATCTTACTTGATGGCTTTAAGTCTAGAATTCTAGTTAGTGAACCTTGTTTAATTAAAATGCAGTAACTAGCAATTGTGGTTATTACATGTCTAATGAAAATAATAGATTAGCATGGTTGATGATTAATGATATTGAAGACTAAGTTCTGATGTCGATTAGCCATTAATTGAGGATTTGTGTATTAATAATGCTAGATACTAACAGAGGTTAATGGTTTGATATATAAGAGTATAATGAAAACTAGTGACCTTTCCTAGATGGTGACAACTATTATGATGATTAGAAATGGGTATTGTTTAAATGCACTTTTGGTCTTATAGTGAACCTCGACTAGATGTTGGATGTTAGTTAATTAGGGAATAAGGATTAGTCACTATCCCATGAATAAGGTTTATATAACGAATTGGTTAGGCTAATAACTAGAGGTCCTTTAATGAATAACGAATTAATAGTTAATAATGAGTATTGGTTACTTAATAGTAGTGAGTAGAGCGATTATATCAATGAGATGGATTTCTAAATGGTGATATGATTATGGTTATGAGTACTTTTGTAAATGTTATTCAATTGCGGTAATTGATGAGGATTATAAATGTTGTAAAATGACCATTGGTGTTTGAAAAGTGGGAAACCATGGATAATGAGAAGTTGGTTATATATCTATATATGTTGGCGATTTGATCTTTGATGCACTCTGTGGTAGTATGGGACATCGTGATGGGTTCTTTATTTTATGTTCTTTTATGTGAACTCCTCACTGGTATAGGATGCTGTGGTGTGTTCTTTTACTTTAGCTCTAATGTATTTATGTGCATTAGCTTTGTATTTATGGCATTGTAATTGTATTAGTGTCTCTTTACGCTTCTGAATCGATTACCCATTATATATGATGATATTGGCATGTATTGATATGAGATATTGATGTTGGGTGTATTAATACATTCTAGTGTTACTATTCTAGATTACTTAGCCTTGTTTTGAGAATAATTTGTGGACTTTACGTGTTGATATTGATATAAATAATCATTTAAGTGTCCAAGTGCGTGATTACAATGTTCAAAGTGTTTTTCAAACAAGTTTGTACTTAATTGAGTCATTTAGAGTTCAACCCAGACAATTGGTTTTACTAGCTTAAGCTAGGTGTGTTTCTAGTTGGTTTTGGTGGATTCTAATGTGCTTAATTTGTTCCAAATTTTTTAAATGTGTAATTATGAGTGGAATAACTTGTTTGTAATGGGCAAAGTTCAATTTATTTAAGTTAAGAGTTGAAACATAAAGTTGAAGCTCATTGCAAACTAGCTTTATCTTAGCTCTTGTTTTGATTCATCGTTGAAAATATTTTGTTGTTTTGATCTCTAATATGTGGTATGTGTTTATGCAGGAGGATTTGTGAGTCGAATATGGTGATATATTGATGATAAAAGGGCTTGAAATTCATTGGAAATACACTACAAAAGGCATGGGAAAAAGATAGGACGTTTAACACTAAGAATAAACTTTGGACGCAACTTCCAGTGAGTAGATCATTGATACGATGCGTTGCTCTTGACAACATGATCATCATCATGCTGCGTTGTTGTCTCCATGCATAACAAAATATAATTTCAATTTGCACACGGCTTGGTTGCTTTGTCATATATTTAATATATATTGTGTACACAATTAAAGAGGCTGTTAGATGGAATCTTAAAAATTTGAGACATTTCCTTAATCCTACAGGAATTAGGAATAATATATTATATATACACACCTTGGATAATCTTGGAAAAATTCATTAAGCGATAGAAAATTCTGGACACCTGGACACGGTCTTGGATGGGTGCACAAATTGTGTAAGGCGGCTACACTTCTTCATTAGGTTTTTAATTTTTTAATTAGTTATTAATTATCATATCATGTATTCAATTAATTGGATCATGATTATGAATATTATCAGCTAAAAACCCTCTTTCTGGGGGTTAAAGGCAAGAACATGAGTACTATTGTTTTGGATTAATTTCGTTTGATTCGCTTATCATTATTGGTTGTTTGTTTATTCTTGTTTTAATTATTTTATGGATTTATCACCTATAAAATACATATATTGTTGACCTTTTGATCTCAAGAGAGGGAATAGGAAGATATAACATGGGAACAAACAAATTAGAGTTTTTATTCTTTTATGAAATAACGAATTCAAATTAGCGTCTAGGAAAGAGATCTACTTAGATGCCTTATTTGATTCAAACGTAAGATGATAGCTTTAATAACTTAATTGGATTATTACATCCCTGCTCAACAATGTAGTTTTAATGTCCATATAAAGTAATAGATTAGAGGTTGGGAGACCATGATCATGTAATTAACACTATGAATCAACAACCAAGATAAGCATGTTAATGAATGAAGTTCAATAACATAGTATGATTGTTCGAAGGGCTTTAATCCTGAACTCTATCCTTTGATTTTCCAAATTTGTTACTTTTCCGCATTAGTTTAGTTTATTTTTAGTTTTCAATTGTAAAAATTCATTATTTATTTTTTCTCAATCGTTTAACTAGAATTGGGTAGTTCTCAACACAAGTCCCTGTAGGATCAATATTCAGCTTTCTTAAAAGCTAATATATTACTTGATAAGACCACGTACACTTGCGTGTGCGCTGTCAAGTTTTTGGCACCATTGTTGGGGACTTGTAAATTGGAAACTATCTTATTTTTAGTTTAGCTAGATTGAGTTGTAAATAGTTTAGTTTTTTAGTTTCTTATATTTCTTTTTTTATCACACTTCTTAACATGGAATGATGGGATAGATTATCTATAAGTGATGATAATTCTATATGGTGTGTGGTTTGTGGCAATAGTGGTCTTTCTAAAGATATGTGTGCTGTCAACCCCGATTCTTTAATGTTTATGGGCTATGATCAAAGGCAATACTATGTGAACGCCTACAATCAGCAACAACAGTTTCAGCAGCTGCAGGTTCAGAATTACCAGGCCCCATTTCAAACGAGCAATTTGGAAGAGCTGCTGAAACAAATTTTAACTAATCAACCACAGTTGTCACCATATATAAAGAGTTGTAGGGATAATTTAGATTGTCAGCAAATTGTCATGAGGAACTTGGTGATGCAGATAGGGCATGTGCAACAGGTACATAATACCAAACCTCAAGGTGATTTGCCAAGTGACAGTGAACAAGTAATTGCAATCACTTTGACAAATGGTACACAGCTCAATCAAAAACCTCCAAAGACAATTAAGGTGGTAGATGCAGAGTGAACTTCTCAACTTGTTGAAGACAAAGTTGCTGACAATTTGAGAAAGTCTGAGTACTCGAAAACTGAAATTGTTGAGCAGGTTGAGGAGATATCATCACCACCATGTCTATAGATGCTAAGAAAAGAAAAATATGAGAAGGTTATTAGCCAATTTATGGTGCAAACACAAGAATCGCAGTCACTCGATTGTCATTTTTCTTTTGAGACTAAAATTGAGAAGGTGAATATGAGTAAAAGTGTTGAAGATAGTGTAAATTTTAAAGTGGGATTGGTTGGGCCTCACTCAAAGTACTTTTCTACATTATATTTAGATGATGTCTTATCTAAGGAATTATTTAAAATAGTGGAATAGTGTGAACATAAGAAACAAGAATCCTATATCTTAATTTTGCACAAGACAAGCAATGTAAAAACACACCTCACTTCAAGGCCAAGTGGTTTACCATGCATCATCCATTACTCAGTTCATTAATCTTTGTACCACCACCCTATGAGTGAGGCAAAAAGATGGATGCTAAGTTCGGGGTGAAATTCATATCCTCAAAGTGGAGGAATAAGTTAATTGGGTCATGCCGCGACACTAAATTAGGTGAATGTTGGGAGGCAACCCAAGATGAGGTATGTTTTCTTTTCAGTTTTTACTTTTTAGTTTTTACTTTACATGTTTTTTGTTTTTGTTGAGTCGCAGCTTGATAGAAAGTCTAAGTATCAAAAACTTGAGCTAAGGAGCATGGCAAAGGCTGAGTGTGGGGTCAGGTAGATCCCATAAATACAAAAGATGCTACTAGCTAGGCCTATACGCCCCAAGGAGTATTTCTATCTCTTACTTTTAAGATCACTTTGGGAATAAAGTAGATTTTTAAGTGTGGGGTGGAGAAATTCCCAATTTTAGGCTCAATTTTTTTTGTGTAAGATATTCTTGTTGGCGCTAGTTTTGATTGCATGGTATAAGTGATTTTAGTTATATAATCATGTTGATTTGTGGAATTACTACTTTTGAGACTCTTAGGCTCATGTTACGACTCTTGTACTTATTGTCTTAAATTTGAATTCATGATATTGTTGGTTTGTAGTCTATGATGATCCTATGTGAGTTAAGCATGTGCCATGTGTCATGTGAGTTTTGGTATATTCCTTGTTGCCTATGATGCTAGAACTTGTCCGGTGTGTTTGCAAAGACAAATAAAGAATATGGATTTAGCAGATGATTTAGGCATTTCTTTGATAGCCTTGTTTTATACCTTCTATTTTTCGTACCCTTTGTGCATTATCCTAGTTAACCCCTGATAACGCTCAACTTACACCTCAAATAAGTGCAAGGCGGTCGTTAGCAATATAAAACCCAACTAGGTTGGGGTCGATCCCACAGAGAATACGGTGTCAATGCAAGTCGTTAGCAGTTTAATCAACTGGTAGTTGTAGTTTTTAAAATAAAGAGGGTTTTAAAAGTAGCATGTAATGGTGTCACGTTATCAATATGGTTTTTAATCAATATAAATGGAAAACCAGAGTTATGTTCACCATGGGTTTCAAGAATTGACAGATACTAAATATTACTTAGGAATCTTGGAGTAAGTAGGAATAGCAGAATATCCCTGACGACGATACTATCTGATGTTTCTTTTGACCTCACCAGACAATTTATTATCTAATTCTCTCGAACTTAGATAACATATCTATTTCCAAGAGGATGTTATCTCACGTAGATTAATCCAGTTACGACATCAATTATTAAACAGAAGGTTGGTAGCTTCCAAGTCCCTGTTGATAATTCATGTCCTTTAGTCTATTTCTCTGTTAAAAGCAAATACACCTAAGGCATAACCTATTATTTGCAACCAATATATTTTAAGTTAAACTAACAAAATTTCAAGACGGCCTACTACTCTTCGAATCTGTTAAATGCCTAGTAACCTATCAAACCCTAATCCATGGATTCCATAACTTTGGCTAATGTAATTAGCCGCTCATGATTTGATGAACGAAATAACAAGTTGAATTCATGATAATAAGGATAAACTTACAAACGGATGAAAAGCAACAAGTTGTTTCTTCAATTGAAACACAAAATAGAAATCCACAATAATTGATAAGTGTTGAAGCAAAAGAAACAATGAAGAATAATGTTTTTCTCCTAGTCTCAGGATCCAAAATAATCTGCCGGGAACTTTTGAATAAACCCTAAAAACTTCTATTTATATTTAACCCTAATTATGGAAATAAAATAGCAAATTAAATAAATTCTCGGATTAGGCAACGAAATAGCTAACGCAACGTCAAGGATCTGACGCCTTATCACGGATGGCGTCAGATTTGCTCCAGTTATCTTCAAAGTCTGCCTTAGGCTGACGATGTATCTGACACCGTGTCACTAATCTAACGGTGTATCACCAACGTCGTCAGATTTCTTCTTTGAGCTCTGATTCTTTAGCTAAGGCTAATGATATTTATGACACCTTATCACCATCTTGAATCCTTATCAACAACGTCGTTAGAACTTCTTCTCAGACTCAAGTCCCTGGTTAAGGCTGACGCCGCTTCTGATAGCCTATCACAAGGCTAACGACTTATCACGAATATCGTCAGCAATGTTTTATTCTCTTTTGCTCAGATTTTCAACTCTTTTGATCCATTGTTGTTTATTTTCCATCTTTTTGCCTTTTTCTGCAATATCACTAGAAAACACATCAAAACAACATGAGTTGCTGAAGAGTTCACAATTATTTTGAGCTAAAAAGTATTAAATATGTTAGCTTTTCTCACACATCAACACCCTCAACTTAAAATTATTGCTTGTCCTCAAGCAACAAAACTAACTACGAGAATACAAAGAACATTCAGCAGTCATCAACCATTTTAGCTCAAAACTCAGTTACTATCTCCAAGGTCAACCAATTTAACCTAACTCTGTATCGAAAAGCAACGATATAACACAAAAGATTCTAGCCATAGCATCAACTAAGTACCAATAATCACGCATGTATGAATATAACATTGCCCAAATAAGTAAGTAGCCTAGCAAAATACTAGTGTGCCCTCACAAAAAACAAACTCCCTTTTTTTTCATATTAGAAATCAAAATATAAACATGGGGATAAGCAAGAAAACACTCACTCTCAGAATGAAGTTCAAACCAGTGTATGCCAAATAGCATATGCTTGCTCTTATCTTCATTACCAAAGTGTCCAAATAGGTAAGCTAGGATCACTATAGGTCTTTCTTCGGCTTGTAATGTAGGCGAAGGGCTGGTATGATATTATATGGCATTTAGAGTAACTAACCTCCTTGGCACTACTTTAACTTGTGGGGTCCACTTATTAACTTCTTTTTCTCTCTTTTTCTTTTCTCCTCTTTTTCTCTTTTCTTGATCACACATTCAGAATAGGTGTGGTCCTTTCTTTCTATTCAAACAAATTTCTTTTTTTCTATTTTTCACCAACACCCAACTTTCTATTCCTTTTTCACTTATTCTTTTTCTTTTACTCTACCCTTCTTCATATCCAATTTACATCATGCACCCCTATGATAGCCACCCTCAACTTAGGCTATTTACCTAAGTCAAGGTGCGCAGTGTCTAAGGAGAACCAGGTCCAAAATAGGTTCATTATGATCTAAAGGGAAGGTGATAGGTATCATAGAAAGAAAATGGAAAATTCAGGCTCAAACGGGGATTAAGGGATTTCATTTATTACGGGAAGGTCATTTAGGCTAAAAAGTGACTCAAATTCAAAAATGGCCTATGATAATTTCCTAACACCTACCTTTCAACTAAGGTAAGATGAACTGGGCAAGTTCTAGATTCGGCAGTACATAGGGAACTCAGTAAAGATCTCACACACACAAGGCACACAAGCATATCACTAGCTACTACCTGTCTGGTTCATGCAATTGTTCAGCAGTGATGATTAAGCAACCAAACCAATGCCATAACAAGATGCACAGTGGTCACACTAAGATGCAATTCACACAGCCATGCAAAACAACCTTTGGAGAAGTGTTCAAAATCAACAAAATATATTAACTTCCTAAAGTACTTGCACTACTCCTAGTTATTTACAGAATATGTTACAACAACACGCTACCCTACACCCTCAACCTAAATCCAAGACAAAACTAAAATAAGGGTTAGGGTATACCTGGAGTCAATCAAGCCTCAAATCATGGGTCCTCGACCCTGCAGTAGTGTCATCTTCCTCAGGAGCTCTGTTAGAGGAGTCTCCTATAGCCCTCACTCGCAGTGCTTCCTCCCATTTCCGGTTGTTTTCTAGGGACGCTTGTGTTGCCTTTTTTAGATCCACTTTCTCCTATTCTGTTAGCTCATCATATGCCTGTAGTGTCTTTTCTGCCTCTGATTTCTCAGTCTTCTTCTTCTTCTTTGCCTTTTTCTTGGCTTTTCTCTCGTTCTCATCATCTTCTTGTCTCTTTCTCTTACTTTTTGGTGCCATAAGAATATTCCTGTACCATAAGACAAAAACAATTCAATACTCAAGATAGAAGAATCAAGCATGCTATTCAAGTTCAATAACTTAAGAAAAGAAGGTCTTTTTGATGACATGGCTGATAAGGCGTCACTTTGTGATAGCCTATCAGCTATGTCATTAGCCCTAAATAGAAATAGCACTCCATTTCCAAACTTTTGATGACATTCCTGATAAGGTATCATACTTGTGATAGCCTATCAGGAATATCATCAGCCTTCAACAGTGAAGGCTCCTTCTTGCCAATTTTCTGACGACATGAGCTGATAAAGCGTCATGCTTGTGATAGCTTATTAGCAACGTCATCAGCTTAAACTTCCTTCTAACTCAATTTTGATTGTTGATTTTGAGACCAAATTCTTCATAGAACCACATGGAATTTTCATTCTTGCACTTAGGGTTTTAAGTTTTTGAAATTTAATCACAACTTAACCTTAATTTTTGAGTCTCATGCCATTACAACTTAAACCCAAGTTATTCCTTTTTTAGAGCATTATGTTTTCAACAAAATTACCACTCCAAAAAAATAAGAAACAAAGTTATGAACATACCTGATGAGTTGGCTCTACTTGATTATACGAGAGAGAAGAAAAAATGAGAGATGGATTTTGATTTTCCTTGTGATCCCACAACTATCAGGAGGGTTGTTTCCTTGTTCCCTTGGAAGTATTTTGAGAGAAATAAGGAAATAACTAAGGAAATAAAATAAAACTTAAAGAAGGAAATAAAAACAAAAAATGGGCACTGAAGAGGTTTAGGTCTGGGCCGGGTTGGATTCATTTAAAATTAGCCCAAAATTTCAATTTTCAGGTTGTGACTGACGACGATGGTAATAAGCCATCACATTCATGAGAGCTTATCAGGAATGTCATCAGCCTTAATAGAGAAGGCTCAATTCCTGGTCTTGCTGACGCCATTTATGATGGCTTATCACTAGTGTGATAGCCTATCACGAATGCCGTCAGGACCTGTTGGTAGGCTTAACTCAATTTTTCCTCACGCTTTTTCATACCTGATCAATTCCTTATGATTACTACCTACAAGAATAAAAACAAAATGCATTAAAATAAAATTTTGGGTTGCCTCCCAATAGCGCCTGATTTAATATCGCGGTACGACTTGGTCGTCTTGACTACTCAGACTTTGTCAAGACACCAAAGTTATACCTTTTTCAACCTGCATCTAACACATCCACGATTGCAATGACACTCATCTCCATTTGCAATATCATGGATGGTTAATTTTCAAAACTTACCTCACTTTTATTTAGCCTGAATTTGAGCTTATTCAGCTCCATGTCAATAATTATTCTCCCAGTAGCCAAGAATGGTCTACCCAAAATGATAGGCACATCAAAATCTACATCATAATCAAGCATCACAAAATCGTCAAGGAATACAAAATCAGCTACTTTTACCAATGCATTATGTAATATTCCCTTTGGTCGCTTCACAGATCTATCTACCATTAGCAATCGCATGTTTATGGGAGAAGGATCCCCCAAACCTATCTTTTTATATACAGCTAATGGCATCAGATTAATGCTAGATCCTAAATCACATAGTACTTTATCAAAATTGAATAACTCGACAGTGCACGGGATGGTGAATGCTCGAGGTTCCACCTTCTTTTGAGCTAAGGATCTTGTAGAAACAACACTACAGTGGTGGAGATTGTCCACTGTTTCATAGCTCACCATTATTTTCTTCGTCACATGCTCCTTCATAAACTTCACATACCTTAACATCTGTTCAAATGCCTCAACCAATGGTATATTTACTGTCAATTATTTCAACATTGCCATGAATTTGTTGAACTGTGAGTCATCAGCTTTGTTCTTCAATCGTTGAGGAAAGAAAGGTGGTGCTCTTGGCATCTCTTTCAACACCACTTCTTTTTCCTTCTTTTCTTCTGGTTTGATAATACCAGCCGGCCTATCCATCTTTTTAGACTTCCCTGGATCATCTATTTCTGGTTCAATATCAACTTCCTCATCAACCGTAACTTTTCCCACAGAAGGGCCAGGTAGTACCTTACCACTCCTTGTGGTAATCGCCATGCATGAGCCATAAGTCTGTGGGTTCTGAACTGTATCGCTAGGTAAAGTGCCACTTTTTCTCTGGTTCAGGGTTGCGGAGATTTGACTCATCTACTGCTCCAACTTCTTCATGGACGTGGAGTGTGGGGCTACCAACTGACTTAGGGTAGAAAAATCGCTCTTCATGGTATTTACCCCAGAGTAAGTAGTCTCAACTCTTTTCAGCAGTTTCTCCATAATGTCCTCCATGGACATTTTTCCAGAGCTAGATGTAGCAGCATCTCGATTTCAAGGAGGAACATACAAACCACTCTTGTCATTATTGTTTCTCCATTTGCCTTGCTCTCTATCCTTGTAACCGGGTTTCTCATAAAAGTTCCAACCTTGATTCAGTTGGATATTGCCTCGAAAACCCCCTGATTACTCAAATAATTTGCCTCCTTATCTGCTTCAGTAGCAACATTGCACTGGGACTCTATATCCTTCACTTTCTCAGTGTTGCTAAATAACAAGTGCTTGGTCAGCATGTCCACTTGTATCCTTAGATGGGCCATGTCTTGGTATCACTTCTCATCTCTTTTGTGTTGCTCTATAGACACTCCAATAGAAATAGTCAGGCTAGCTACCATAGAATCCCTGGTATGCCAAGCCCAACTCTGTTTAGTCATTCTATTCAGCATGTCAGAAGCCTCAAGTAATGTAAGATCTACAAAGGAACCACCCGCAGCATTATCTAAAATTGGCTTTGTTATAAAGTTAAGAGCTCTGTACAAAGTCTCCATCAAATACAAGTTCATCATGTTGTGGTTCGGACATTGTGCGATCTTCTTCTTGAATCTCTCCCAGGTTTCATACAATGCTTCAGTTGGGAGCTGTCTGAAGTTACTAATCTCATCCCTCAACTGTACCCTCATGGAGGGTGAAAAGAACCGTTCTAGGAACGCCTCTTTCAACTACCTCCAGTTGGTTATAAAATCAGGTGTCGAATCATTCAGCCATATAGTTACCTCTCCAGACAGAGACAATGGGGACAATCTCAATCGGATAGTGTTCTGGCCTACTCCTGGATTATCAAAAGATTTGCAGATGGTGATGAAGTTCACCAAGTGCATATTCGAATCATCAACAGGTAGGCCACAAAACAACCTCTTCAAATTCAAAAGTTGAATCATGGTGCTAGTTATGCTGAATTTCGCTCCAGGCACCAACGGTGGAGGGATGATTGCACCTGTTGTACCTACTCCATCCATTCCATCATTATCATCATCATCATCAGCCTTATATTGGGCAAGCTGTTAGCCATACCTTCCTCCGAATGGATGGTTTTTATCCATATTTCACTGCATCGGTGCAGCAAAATGTTCAGTTCTCCTTGGGTTCTGAGGATTCATTAATTCCTCATCGCCCAAGTCTTCGTCATTAGTATTCGGATGACGCTCCTGTTGACCCGTATTTTGAACATTTACTTGAGCCCTATCCAAGTTGGCTAGTCTCTCAACATCTTGAGGATTTGCCATTCTACTAATTTGTTGGATTGAACGGTAATAACTTTTCTCCCAAACTTCTGGTATTTGGAAAACACAACCTAAACCTAAAATAAACAAAAACAACAAACAAACATAAAATTGGAAACTTAAACTAACAGTTAATTAGCGCAAATAACTTTAATTCACAATCGTACTCCCCGACAATGGCGCTATTTTTGATAACGCTCAAATTACACTCTTGAATGGGTGTAAGTGATCATTGTCAATATAAAAACCAACTAGGTTGGGGCGGAATCCCACAAGGAACAATGTGAGTGGCGATTAAACTAGTTTAAAACTAAACTACAAGTTAAATTCAAACAATCGATATAAAAAGATAAAATGGGGGTTTTGGAGATTAGCAAATAATTTTTTGGTCACTTTAATTTCAGTGCTTGTCAATCAAGAGTTTGTGAAATAACCAGAATTATGTTCACTAGGGCTTACGGGACATGACAGATGCCAAAATTTACTCAAGACTCTCACGGTGGTTAGGATGACAAGCTATCTCTATCAATAGTATACTTGAATGTCTCTCAACCTATTTAAGCATCTAATTTCCTAATCCTCTCAAACTTAGGGAATTGCAACTCACAGCCTAGATTTTACCTCAGGTTAATCAACCTTGTTACAACACTGATTATTAAATGAAGCCTTTCCGATTTCATGCTTTTTGATTCCTTTATTTGTGGTTCTCTTTCTTCTCTAATTATACTGCAAAATCAAAGTAAACTAATCAAAAATGACTAAAGTTGCTCAAGATTTTGCAAGTATTTAGAATTAAAAGCTTTAAATGTGTTAGCATAGGCTCACACATCAACCCCCATTGAGCCTTTAGCTTATTTTCTTTGGTAGCCTTATGTGTTGCCTAATCCCCTTCATTTATGGACCTTAATTTGATCCAAAAATATCCTAGGCGCTTTAATAAAAAATTAATTAAGGAGTTTGAGAAATAAGAGGGAAAAGGTTAAATTGATGCCCTAAGGTAATAGTTACTGGTGTTGACAATTGATATATGGTGGATGGGTGTGATAAACATTATGCTAGAAAAATTAATTCATATGGTAATAAATAATACTTCCACCATATATTTGTGAAAATGCTTAAAAGAGATGGGGCAAAACAAAAAGATATGGGTGGATGAAAAGTGTAATTTGGTTGTTGGAGATTGTTTTAATTGTAAAAAGTGATGTATTAAAGAATTTAGAGAGGTTAGTCACTATTCTTGGCCAAAATAGTTTCTACCCATCCCTTTGCCTACATTACAACCCGAAAAAGACCTATTTGATCCTATACTTGACATTCTAATATTAGTAGAGCATTACACTAAGGGCAAGCCTATGTTTCATTAGGTGTAACTTGTGAATTCTTTTTGAGAGTGAGTGTAATTTGATTCTTGTACCCATCGTATTATAAAATATTTTTATATAAGTGATTATGGGTAACTCTCTTGTTGTGAGGGGCACATGTTTGATAAATGTGGGTAATTTGTATGATGTCCTTGATTGAATGATAATCATGAGTTTGCCAACTAGGTGAGTAAATTCTTAAGCCTAGTATGTTTTGAAGTAGTGTTCATGAGCTATCAATTGCGTAAATAACATGCTTTTTGTAGAAACTTGCATTCCGTGTGGTCATTATAGTACTAGCTTAAGTGTCTTACATTTAGTATAAATGTATATTCTCCTCAACTTATGATTCTTAAAGTGAATAATTGTTCGAGGATGAACAAGGCTTTAAGTGTGGGGTGGTGATGTTGTGTGTATTTATGCATTCTAGTGTTACTATTCTAGCTTACTTAGCCTTGTTTTGAGAATAATTCATGTGCTTTACGTGTTAATATTGATATAAATAATAATTTAAGTGTCCAAGTACGTGATTACAATATTCAAAGTATTTTTCAAACAAGTTTGTACTTAATTGAGTCATTTAGAGTTCAACCCGGAAAACTAGTTTTACTAGCTTCAGCTAGGTGTATGTCTAGTTGGTTTCGGTAGATTCTAATGTGTTTAATTTGTTTCAAATGTCTTAAATGTGTAATTATGAGTGGAATAAATTTTTTGTAATGGGAAAAGTTCAATATAATTAAGTTAACAGTCGAAACATAAAGTTGAAGATCATTGGGAATTAGCCTTGTCTTAGCTCTTGTTTTGATTCATCATTGAGAATATTTTATCATTTTTATCTCTAATATGTGGTGTGTGTTTATGTAGGAGGATTTATGATTTGAATATGGTGAAATATTTATGATAAAAGGGCTTGAAATTCATTGGAAATACACTACAAAAGATATAGGAAAAAGATAGGACGTTTAACACATAGAATAAAGTTTGGATGCAACTTCCAGTGAGTCGGCACGATCTTGGCACGTCGCATCACTGTTCCTAGTGAATCTAATGCAATTATTGAAGTGATGTATTTCTCTTTAGAATGCAATAATCATTGCATCACGTCGTTGTCTCCATGCACAGCAAAATACAATTTAGATTTGCACATGGTTTGGGTGCTTTGTCTTATATTTAATATATATTGTGTGCACAATTAAAGAGGCTGCCGGAGGAAATCTTTGGTGGGAATCTTGAAAATTTGTGATATTACCTTAATCCAATAGGTATTAGGAATAATATATCATATATACACACCTTTGATAATCTTGGCAAAATTCATTAAGCGGTGGACTATTGTGGACACCTTGATATGGTCTTGGACGGGTGGACAAATTGTGTGAGGCGGCTACACTTCTTCATTAGGTTTTTAATTTTTTAATTAGTCATTAATTATCATATCATGTATTCAATTAATTGGATCATAATTATGAATATTATCAGCTAAAAACCCTCTTTCTGGGGGTTAAAGGCAAGAACATGAGTACTATTGTTTTGGATTAATTTCATTTGATTTGCTTATCATTATTGGTTGTTTGTTTATTCTTGTTTTAATTATTTTATGGATTTATAACCTATAAAATACATATATTGTTGACCTTTTGATCTCGAGAGAGGGAATAGGAAGATATAACATGGGAACAAACAAATTAGAGTTTTTATTCTTTTATGAAATAACGAATTCAAATTAGCGTCTAGGAAAGAGATCTACTTAGATGCCTTATTTGATTCAAACGTAAGATGATAGCTTTAATAACTTAATTGGATTATTACATCCTCGCTCAACAATGTAGTTGTAATGTCCATATTAAGTAATAGATTAGAGGTTGGGAGACCATGATCATGCAATTAACCCTACGAATCAACAACCAAGATAAGAAAGTTAATGAATGAAGTTCAATAACGTAGTATGATTGTTCAAAGTGCTTTAAACCTTGATCTGTATCCTTTTGATTGTCCAAAGTCATTACTTTTCCGCATTAGTTTAGTTTATTTTTAGTTTTCAATTCTAAAACTTTATTATTTATGTTTTCTCAATCATTAAACTAGAATTGGGTAGTTCTCAACACAAGTCCCTGTGGGATCGATATTCGGCTTTTTTGAAGGCCACTATATTACTTGATAAGACCACGTACACTTGCGTGCGCGCTTGGGCACTGTCAGATATCATATTATTGTTCTAGTTGATCATTTATTTTTTGCAGTGATGATAGAGATGATTCAGGTTTTATTATATACCTTGACTTAGAAATATTATCTTTCTTTATATCATCTTTATTTCATAAATTAGCTAAGTTGGCCGATGATGCTTACTGAGACCCGAGTACTAGTTGCTGCCACAGATTTGAGTTCATGTAGTGTTTATCTTCTGGAGACAGGGTGAGCTCTTGGAGTTTTGAGTCGCCCTTTTCTCACTATCCTTGTTCAGTTTTTTGTATTCAAGATAAATGTATAGAATATTTTAGACTTATGAGTTGTATTTCCTATTATCCAACTTAGATGCTCTTGTACTGATATCTCTAGGACGTGGGATTGGTATCCATATTTTTATTGTCTTTTTGTAGTGGAACACTATTGATTTTATTTGTATTCATGTAATTAGGGTTTTTTGGGAATTTCTACTAATGTAACCCATTGTCTTAGCTTTGGGTTACAGTGTTGGCTTACCTACTGGTGGGTTTTAGTAGGTTCTATCATGACTCCTGAATTAGGTCATGATACCAAGTCACCAACATCAAACTCAAGATCTCTTCTCCCCATATCAGCATAGGATTTCTTTTGGCTCTGGGCTGTCATTAGCCTTTCTCGGATCAACTGAAATTGCTCCATCATCTCATACACTGAATTTGGCCATATCAAAGAAGTATCACCTATTTCAAACTAATCAATAGGATATCTACACCTTCTTCCATAGAGAGCCTCAAATGGAGCCATATGAATACTGGCGTGATAACTTTTTTTGTAGGCAAACTCGATCAAAGGTAAGTGGTCATCCTAACTACCCTTGAAGTGAAAAACACAAGCTCTCAACATATCATCTACATTCTGAATAGTCCTCTCTACTTGACCATCTGTCTGAAGATGAAAAGTTGTACCGAGGTTGACTTGGGTACCAAGACCCTTCTAAAAAGTCTTCCAAAAATGAGATGTAAGCTGAGTACATCTATCTAAAATGATGGTCAACAAAATCCCATGAAACTTTACCAACATCCTAAGATAAAGTCTAGCATAATCTTTGGCTGAATACGAAGTATGAACTTGCAAGAAATGGGCTGACTTGCTCATTCTATCTACAATGACCCAAATCGAATTATGTTGATAATGCTTATAAGGTAACCCTGTTATAAAATCCATGTTCATCACCTCCCATTTCCAAGTGAGGATTCTAAACTCCTGAAGTGTACCACTAGGACTTTGGTGATCAACCGTAACATACTGACAATTCAAACACTAAGCCATGAATTCTGCAATATCTTTCTTCATACTATTCCACCAATAGACTTCCCGCAAATCATGGTACATCTTAATGGCTCCTAGGTGAATAGAATATCACACACCATACAATTCTGCTAATATCCAATGTCTTAAATAATCAACACTTGGAATACATAACCTTCCCTGGCAATGAAGCACGCCATCTCCTTTTTGGGAGAAAACCTCAACCTTCCGATCCTAAATTGCCTTCTTCAACTTGAAAAAATAGGATTCCTGTCTTGCTTTTCTTTCACTTCGGCCACTAATGAAGTTTCCAAACCATTCTGAACCTATATACTACCTTCAACTGAATCAACTAATGGAACACCCAAGCTTGCAAGTAGATGAACCTCATAGGCTAATTCCTTCTTACCTTTCTTAACATGCGCAACACTTTCCATAGACAATCTACTAAGGGCGTCGGCTACTACATTAGCCTTACCCGGGTGATACAACACACTCATATCATAGTCTTTCAAAAATTCAAAACATCTTCTGTGACAAATATTTAGATCCTTCCGAGTGAACACATACTATAAACTTTTATGATCCGTAAACATATCAACATAAACCCTATAATAGTAATGCCTCAAAATTTTTAAGGCAAAGACAACTGCTTCCAACTCAAGATCGTGGGTTGGGTAATTCTTCTCATGGGTCTTAAGATGTCTTGAGGCATAGGCTATGACCTTTCCTCTTTGCATCAATACACAACAAAGGCAAACTCTAGAGGCATCACAATAAACTACAAACCTATCTGAACCTTTTGGTAGATTCAATTCTGGAGCGAAAGTGAGTCGAGTCTTCAAATCCTAAAAATTGTTTTCATAAGAATCTAACCACTAAAATTTGACTTTATTTTGCGTTAGTCAAGACAAGGGAGAAGCAATAGAAGAAAATCCTTCAACAAACCATCTGTAGTAACAAACTAAACCCAAGAAACTTTTGATATCTGATAGATAGATGGGTCTAGGCCAGTTTCTCACTCCTATGGACTTTTGAGGATCAACTCGAATGCCATCATTGAAAATGATGTGACCAAGGAAAGTTACTAATCTCAACCAAAATTTACCCTTTCTGAACATAGCAAATAACTGGTAATCCTTAAGGGTCTTCAATATAAGGATATCATCTATGAAGACAATGACACACATGTCCAAGTACTGCTTGTACACCCTATTTATCAAGTCTATAAAAGCTGCAGGAGCATTTGTTAGTTCAAAAGAATAACTACAAATTTGAAGTGACCATATCGTATTCTGAAGGCGGTCTTCAGAATGTCACATTCTCTTACTCTAAGCTGACGATAGCCGGATCTGAGGTCTATCTTATAAAAATAGCTTGCACCCTGAAGTTGGTCAAACAAGTCTTCAATCTTGGGGAGAGGAAACTTATTCTTGATTTTGACTTTATTCAACTGACAGTAGTCGATGCATATTCTGAAGGAACCATCTTTTTTGCATATGAAGAGAGCTAGAGCACCCTATAAAGAAATACTAGGCCTGATGAAACCTTTATATAAGAGGTCTTTCAATTGATCCTTCAATTCCTTAAGCTAGCTGGAGCCATTCTTTAGGGTAGATTTGAGATAGGCTAGGCATTTGGGAGAAGATCTATTCTAAAGTCATTTTCCCTCTCGAGAGAAACTCCTTGAAGATCTTCAGGAAATATTTCTGGAAACTCATTCACTACTGGAACTGACTCAAGACTCAAAGTTCCAGAATTTGAGTCCTTGACTCAAACGAGAGGGTAAATACACCCCTTGGATAATATCTCTCTTTCCTTAAGATAGGAGATAAATCAACCTATAGGCATTGAAGTACTACCCTTTCATTCAATAACAAGATCATTAGAAAACTAGAATTGGACTATTTTTTTCTATAGTCAACTAAGGAATAACACGAGTAGAGTCAATCCATGCCAAGAATGACATCAAAATTAGTCATCTCCAATTTTACAAGGTCGACTGAAGTGACTTTCTGAGACACTGAGAACTGGAAATTTTTGTATTCCCATGTAGCTACAATAGAACTACCCATTAGAGTAGACACTACGAAGGGCTCTACTAATAAGTCGGGACTAATGTCGAATCCTATGGCGATCTATGGGGTCACAATTGAAAATCCAGGATCTAACAGAGCATAAACATAAAAATGGAAGACTTGTAATGTATCCATATCTACATCAGGAGAACTCTCCTGTTCATGTCAAGTTTAGAAAGCATAAAGTTAGTTCTGACGCTGCCTACAAGTGGCACTATAGATGGCGCCCTACAGAGTTGGGCAACCAACCGAAACTGAGGATAAATTTGACTTGCTTGGTTGACAAAAATCTTTATCTTTTGGCCTACTACTAGGCAATCCCTGATTCTATGGCTTATATTGACATATCCAAAACACACATCACTTCCTGCCCTAAACTTTCCCTAATAGTTTTTACCATATCTCCTGCAAAGTGGGTTGGTGTGACAAATATTCACAATACCCTGGACATAGAGCCTGATGTTTTATCCTAATTGTCCGGCCTAAACTTAGATGTTGGTGCAATGGATGAAGATGGGGCAAGAGATGAAAATTTTTATGGATCTAAGAATGATTCCCACCATTAGACCTTTGCTGTGAGAAGTTGCACCTATCGGTCCTGGCCTTCTTATTTTCCTTCTTCTTCTCCTTGAGCTTCTCCTGTTCAATCTGTTGAGCATAGAACATCAGCTTAGAAAGGTTTATCTCCTTAATAAACATAGCTATTTTAAATTCATTCACTATAACATCTGACACACCATACACAAACATACTTATTCTGGCCCTAGAATCAACCACCATAGTAAGACCATACCTCAAAAATTAGATAAACTTTAGTTGGGTACTCCTTCACACTCATATTACCCTGCTTCAGATTTATAAACTCCTACACGTTGGCCCCCTTAACTCGAGTGGGAAGAATCTATCTAAGAAAATTGTAGCAAATTCATCCTACTCTACCTGTTCTACCTCAATACCCCTATCCTTCTTCCATAACTTGAACCAAGTATGCACCACTCCTTGTAATTTTTAAGAATCTAAATTAGCACTCTCACTAGAAGTAACACCCTTGATATTTGTCACTTTTTGCACACCATCAAGAAACTTTTGCAGATCCTCCTCAGACTTGGATACAGAAAATAATGGAGGATTCATTCGAGTGAAGTCTCAAATCCTAGTTTCTGTCATGCTCAGTACTAAATTGGTTGGGCAACAACTTGCTGGTTATTCTGAGTAGACATAGTTTGGGCCAAAATAGTAAAAGAGGTCCTGAATTCAGCATGGGAAACATATTCATTCAGAGGGTCTTCCTAAACAGGTGGTGGTATGGGCTGATCCCGTTCCTTCTTCAACTATTTTTTATTGGAGGAATTTATTGTAAATAGATGAAGGACGAGTTATAAAAAATAATTCAATATAGATCACTCTCTTTCATACGACATAAATACTGAAAGAATGAAAACTTTCCTAAAATATCTCGTAGCCTCTATCCTATAAGTGTGGCACACTTCACACCTATGAACAAGACTCTACTCAATGCGGCTTTCAGATACCCAAGGTCACTTTAAAACCTTAGGCTCTGATACCAAGTTTTCTCATGACTCGAGACTACACCTTAGTTATAACATGGTACTTAAGGCCATAAGTGACCCCAAGCTAACTCATGATCTAGTATGTCTTAAAATCATGCACTCATGGTCTATGCATGTTATTTAAACTTCCTTTCTTTAGTGTTACCAACTCTAGGGTTAGATTATCTTATTTTTGCTATTACTTTGGGTAGACATTCTGAGTATTCTACAATTAGCATTGTTCCATAATGTAATTCTCACTGTGTTAGGTTGTTAGGCTAGCTTTTTTAGATATGTACTCTCTTTCTCCTTAACTAGTTTGTATATCATTTCCTTTTATGTTATCTACATTATTCGCTATCACTTTTTACGTTATTTATACTTGCGTTTATTTGTTACGCTAAGTATGTCTTTGATCCTACTGAGTACCACATTTTTGTACTCTTACTGCCATTCTTCATCTTTTTTCTTGATACAAATCCTAGTATGAGTTTTGGATGATGATATGTACTCTGTGTAAAGTTGTTTTGGATTAGAGACGATGAGTGAGCTCTTCATGTTTGCAGTTGTTTCTTTTCCCTTAACTTGATTGGACTAATATTTACTTTGAATATTAAAAGATGGCCTTGCATGTATTACATTTTGGTAGTGCTATGATTTTTAGCATCTTTTTTACCGACTATACCAAGTCGGGGTGTATTTTGTTCCTGTAATATTTTTATGTATATTTTATGGGACCCATTTTTGTGTTGTACTTTTATTTGGTATATCTTTTTCACAATTTATTCTTTCTACTATTAGTCCATTACTTAGTATTCCAGGCTATTGTGTTTGGTTACCTACAAGTCCATTTAGTATGTACCATCATGAACTAAAATTTTTGTACATGACAAAGCAGTAGGGACATATGTATACCACATGGTGAAATTTGTTTAGGGAACATACACTGTCTAATCCCATCACTCACACCAATTTAGTTTTGCTGCATAAGAATTTAATTGTGGAGACCTTTTCAGACATAATGCCCATCAATCTTATAAACTTTATCAAAAAATTATTTCTAGAGTAGTGTATGGCACGCTGAAAAGTGTTATACCTTCTTTGATTTCATTCAATCAGTCAATATTTTTAAACGCATGAGCATCAATGAAAATTTGATTCTAACAATGGAAAATGGGTCTGATATAAGGATTAGAGGTAAATGTGCCAATGTTGTAATAAACATAGATATGACAAAGGCATATTCTTAGGTATCTTAGCTTTATCTCACCAAAATTATAAGACCATGGATTTTTCAGTGATATTAATAGATAATATTGGGAGTTTAGTTTCTAACAATTGGTAGCCTATCCTTATTAACGTTCAGTATCATAGAATTTTTCATTCCACAAGAGGAGTAAAGTAGAGTGACCTAGTATTGCCAGCTTTATAAATTATAGTACCTGAAGTTCTTTCTAGATCCGTTAATGCACTATTTGAAAATGATTTGTAAAATATCTATGGGATGGTTAAATAGATTAGAAATTTTAGTCATCTAGATAATGCTAATTATACTATAATTTTTTTCTTTTTCTGATAGAAGATCTCTTGAAAGTGTGATGAAGGTTTTAAAGGAATATGAGAAGATCTCAGGGCAACTAATAATGAGAGTAAAAGTTCTTTGTAAACATTTAAAAGGTTGTGTTTGGTTGGAAAAGTGTAGTTGTTTACATGATTTATGAAAGGAAAATTATTATGTATCTATTTAGGATGTTCAGACACACATTCAAGCAAGAAGAAGCTTATTATGATAACTTGACAACCAAAAATATTAATGATATTCTTTAGAATTTGAAAGGGAAATTACTATCATTTGGAGCTATGGCTAATATAATTAATAGTGCACTTCAAAGTATCCCGCTTTATCAGTTATTTTTTGTAATACCCATAAAGTTTATTATATATGAAATACACAAGGTCATCATTAGGTTTTTCTAGGACTACAAAAGAGGAGGTCTTGGTCTTCATGGTTGAACTTTGCTTCCAAAGGAAAAAGGAAGAGTGAGATTTAGATCTTTATTTGATGTTTTCAATTCTATGTTTTTAATTAAGGAACTATAATGGTCAGATTAAACATGGCGAGTACATCTTGACAACAAAAACAACTTTATTTGAGAATCTCTCTGGCATATAAGAATCAAAATTAGAGGATAGAGGTATTTGTTTGTAATTATTTAGGGAAATTCCAGATTCACTTAGACTCTAATTCATGCTTTTGATGCATTCATATTACTTGTGATAAATTATTAAGAAAGTGAATACTTCAAGTAGACAACATTAGGTATAGGAATGGAATAGAGTTTAATAATTTCTAGTTTATTAAGTATTGTGTAACACCACATTTTCTACATATACTAGTTCAATTTGTATGAAGCATTAAACTTGTTGTATAGGTAAGGGACCAAGTTTAATAAGTGATTAGGGATGGTTTAAAATGTATTTAAGGGATACTATAACCCCCAAAACATTTCAGCATGTGTACAACTATGTTAATCACTATAAAAGTATTTCAACGCGAGATCATAAGGTGGTAGTCTACCTTATGATTAAAATTACCAAGTGTATATAAGAGATAAGTTAAGTAGAAAGGATTGTTATTTGGAAAATAAAATAAAATAACTGAGCTGCTTCCATGAAAAATTAATATAGTAGGTGCATCACCTACTTTGACTTATTGATCAACCTAAAGAACTAAGTAGGTGTATCACCTACTAAGACTGTTTGACTAGCTTAAAATGCCAAATAGGAGAACTATCAGAATTTGGAGATTAAGAGAAGGAGACGATAAAGTTCAGAAGTAGCTTTTCATTCAGTCAAAACATACATACCAACATATTACAAAAGATTACATTTATAGCTACAACAGTCTTACAAGACACACTTCACATAATGTCTTACAAGACACACTTCTCAAAATAAAGACTACCATTTATTTTTAAAATAAAACTAAAAATAGTATTAAAAGAAACTATTAAATGAAAGACTATCAAGAAAAATCTAATAGTCTAACACTCCTTGAGATTTTTCTTGGATACTCCCATCTTAGCCCTTAGAACTTCAAATTTCCCCTTAGGAAGAGCCTTGGTCAAAATATCTGCAATCTGCTGATCGGAGTTGCAATGAACAAGATTAATGTCGCCATCCTTCTCTGCTTGCCTAATAGTGTGAAACTTCACATTTATATGTTTGTTACAACTTTGGACTAGATTTTTAGCCATAGAAATTGCTGACTTATTGTCAACCTTAATGACAGTAGCTTCAATTTGGTTTTGCTCTAGATCACGCATAATTTTTCGTAACCATAGAGCTTGATTAGTTGCACCAACAGAGCTATGTATTCTGCTTTTGTAGATGATTGATCTGCCCTATCATGCTTCTTTGAATTCCATGAGAACATGCCTGAACTAAGTGTAAAAGAATATCCAGTAGTGCTTTTCATATCATCAACACTTTCTCCCCAATCACTATCTGCATAACCTATCCATTGCCCTTGCTCTTTTCTTTTAAACCAAATACCATAATCAACAGTTCCCTTGATATACCTCAATGTTCGTTTAGCGATATCAAGATGAACTTTACTTGGAGAATGTATAAACATTGATAAAAGACTTGCCACCAACATGAGATCAGGTCTTGTTGCTGTCAAATATAGCAAACTATAAATTAGAATTTTCTAAAATTTTGGATCAGCCCTATCACCTCCTTCAGACTTTGAGATTTTTTCATTGTGCACTAGTGGAGTTGATATAGGCTTATACCTCTCCATCTTGAATTTTTTAAGAATATCCCATGCATATTTTCTCTGAGAAATAAAGGTTCCATCAGTAGCTTGATGAATCTCCATTCCCAGAAAGTAATTCATTTTACCCTAGTCTGGCATCTCAAACTTGGTCTCCATTTCTTGATTGAATTGATTCACCATAGCTTTATTGTTTCCGATTACCAAAAGATCATAATTATAGAGTGATACCACAAGCACATCTCCACTTTTAGTCTTTTTCATATACAAAGCTTTTTTATTTTCACTTCTTTTGAAGCCACAATGAATGAGATGATCATCAATCTTACTATGCCATGCTCGAGGAGCTTGTTTTAATCCATACAACACCTTATGTAATCTATAAACTTTGTCCTCCAATCCTTCAACTTAAAAGCCTTCCGGTTGGTCGACATAAATTTGTTCCTTCAATGGCCCATTTAAGAATGCCGACTTCACATCCAGATAACACAACTTCCAATTATGATTGAGCTGCCAAAGCAAATAGAAGTCATATCATATCATGTCTTGCAATAGGTGCAAATGTGTCTCCATAATCCAGACCTCTACCTTGCACATAACCTTCACAACAAGCCTTAATTTGTATTTATTAACCGAACCATGTGGATTAAGTTTTGTCTATAAACCCATTTCACCCCTATTACATTTTTGTCTTTGGGTTTATCAAGCAGCTTCCAAGTGTCATTCTTCTCTATCGTACCAATCTCCTCCTTCATGGCTTCAATCCAAACTTCATGTTTTGATGCTTCTTGATAGGTATTCAGTTCCAAGATAGCAACATTACATCTTTCATATATCTTAAAATGGGACCTTGTCTTCAAAATTAGTGAATCAAGTGAGGATTCAACATCTAATTCTTTAGCTTTGTACAGATTTTTAGAGCCAAATGGTTATGTTTTAGACAACAGATTCAAGTTCAGATAACCTACATTTTCTTTCTTAACTTGCTCCTTATCCCAGATCCAATAAGCATGCTCCTCTACTACTATATCTCTTCTAATGAAAATACCTTCTGTTTGCAAGTTGAAAACTCTATAACCTTTGGCTTGCAACGAATAACCAATAAAGATCCCCAATTCACCTTCCAGTTCAATCTTGCTTCTTCTCACTAAAGGAACATGAGAATAGCATATTGAACCAAAGATTTTCAAGTGCTTGGCAGAAGGTATTTTTCCACTCCATACCTCAATAGGAGTTTTATCATCCATAGCTTTAGTTGGCAGCCTATTCAACAAATAAACTAAAGTTGAAATAGCTTTTACCTAAACACTTTACGGTAGTTTCTTTTCAAGCAACAAACATCTAGCCATTTAAACTATCGTCCTGTTCATCCTCTCTGAGACTCCATTCTTTTCTAGTGAATAACATAATGTAAGCTTGTGATCAATCTCTTCATCTTCACAATACTTATTGAACATATTTGAAGTGTATTCACCTCTATTGTCTGACCTCAAAGCCTTCAACTTACAACCACTCTATCTTTCAATGAAAGATTTAAACTTCTTGAAGACTGAAAATACTTGAGAATTGTTACTCAAAAATACACCCAAGTCATCCTTGTTAAGTCATCAATAAACAACAAAAAATATTTATTTTGACCCAAGGATGATGTCTTCATAGGTCCACATACATCAGTGTGAACAAGCTCAAGTTTTTCAGTTGCCCTTTGGGTAGCACTCTTAGGAAATGCTTTCCTATGAACCTTGCGCATCTGACATGACCCATACACTTTTTTAGATAGTGAGATCTTAGGTAAATATTTAGTCAAACCCTTCTCATTCATAGACCTTAAAGTGGCATAGTTAAAATGCCCATATCTTCTATGTCATAACCATGAATCATCCAATCTTACAAAATTGGCACTATCAAACTTTCCATCTATTGGAAAGATCCTATCCACCATTTATACTTTGTCAATCAAAGTATTATCAATATCAAAAATAAAAAAATGCTTTCCCTTAAAAAGTAAGAAGTAACTTTTAGACATCATTTGGCTAACACTCAACAGGTTATATGATAAAGAAGGAACATAAAACACATCATGTATTAGCTTTGTACCTTGATTAGTGTGAAAGGAAATTGAACCCTTTCCATGTGCTACTAATGTTGCACCATTTCCCATCCTAACTTTTGCTTTAAGTGACTTATCAAGTGTTTGAAACAGAATCTCATTATATGACATGTGACTCGTGCATCTACTGTCTAGGAACCACTTGGATTGGTTGGTTGTGCTTTTTTCATGAGTATCCATAAATAAGCTTTCTTTCTTTTCTAACTCTTCAGTGAAATATGCCTGTTGAACATGTTTTTGTGGTTGATTCGGCTTGGCCATGCAATTTTTCTCAATATGACCCATTTTTCTACAAAACCTGCATTGAATTGATGGCTTTCCTTTGAACCAACGATCCTTTTTATAACATGCCGAAAATGGGTCCCGAAGCATCACACGGTGCTTAAGGCTACAAGTAGCCCCAAGATAACACTTTGAGTCATTTTCATACCATTCAACACTCATCAACAGGATTACTATAATCAAACATCAAGATATTCTCCATAATATCATAATTAAAGACGAAAGAGATGTAGAAAGTAACAAAATACGACCTCTCCACAAGACTGATAAATCTAACCATCTAGTCTGATAAGCCTCTACTAAATGGTATAACACTGAGCCATTGGGACAGACCCCAATTGACCCTAACATCAGGGAATAAAATGATAACTCAAAATAAAAGAGTGAAATCTAAAATAACCAGTCCTCGAACCATGAGGACTCACCAATGCAGAAAATGTAGACCAATGTGCTCAGAAAATCACGTCAAACTTGGGAATAAGCACCTGGATCTACATTATAGGGAAAGTGTAGCCCACGTACGAATACATGGGTCAGTACCATGGAATATGGACCGAGTATATAAGGGTGTATGCAAGCTTTCATAAAAGTCCTATATCACAAATATTCAAAGGAAAATATGCATGCTGTAATAAGAGACTCACATAGCTCAAAATAAAATCAGCATAATCACCATAGAGTAAAACACATCGGTGAAAACATGCGAGTCATCATAGTAAATCCCAATCACTTTCATAATCATTTTCAAGTCATTAAAACGAGTAGCTTTCATAACAATTCCCTTTAAGATATAGAAATATTCATCAAATTCTTCAAAAACGATTACTTTCTCAACTCACACTTTCAAACTATTACATTTTTCATCTCAATCAGAAGAAAACACACACGCACTGGGAGTCTCTTACAACCGACATAATCCATGTGAGCTACATGGAGTCCAACGTCCAACCCACATTGAGGAGAGTTGTCCTATCCTTGCCATCGGAGTAGGACCTTAATCTTTTGTTCACTAGTGATCACTATATCAATCAGCCTTAGGCTCACATCCTATGGGGGCACGTAGTTCTAGGGGAGTATCAATCACAGCTATACCTCCCACTTGGTGCTAAAGACTACTCCCGAACTTAGCTCAGATCATTTCAAAAGAAAATCCACAACAACGCAATTCAACGATTCATATCGGGAGCCATCATGCTACACCTTTTTCATAATAAATCAACATTTGAATTTCTTTTCTCATTCAAGTTCAAAAATAACTCTTTCAAGACCAAAAGGTCAAATCATTCAAATATCAAGGTATGTATAACACATTACTTCACCAAAGATCATAATCTCAAAAAGGGTTTAAATCCCATATATCAACACTTGAGCAAACATTTAAAAATTCATACTTTGTATAGAAAACAAGTATAACTCATATGAAAATCTAAAAATTCAACTTGAAAAATGATATTAACATCAAAACTCAAGGAATTTATCTTTATGACATCACAAAAATATCATAGTTTCTTGAACAAGAATATAGGATAATAGTTTCCATCTTAAATTCATAATTAAACAAGTAAACTCATGTATCTTCATAAAAATACAAATTTTTGGGCATAAGAACAAAAGGATGTTCTTGTTGAAACCCCCACATACCTTTATGGTAATGGATTCGTTGAAAGATTGGACCCTCAATGTTGATTGTGCAACCCTGGTTGTTTTTCTCCTTTAGTGCTCTTGGATGATGAACTTAGATTGATAATAGGATATGATGTGTTTAGATTCTATTAAATTCTTAAGGTTAAGTTTAGGGGTGTGTAAGGAGTTCCAAAAGACTTAATTGCCCTCAAAATAACTCAAAACGGAGTGTTTTTACTACCTGAAACACCAAGTGTGCGCCACATTTCTTATTGCATACATTTACGTATGTGCCACATTGCTTATCGCACACATTTAAGTATGCTCCGCATTGCTTATCGCACACATTTAGGTATGTGCCGCATTTCTTATCGGATATATTTAGGTATGTGCCGCATTGCTTATCGCACACCTATTTTTAGTAGCCATGTGCGATTGGTTAGGCGACACACTCTACTTCGCAAAGCCATAACTCCTTGCTCAGGTGTCGGATTTTGATGAAATTGGTATTGTTGGAAATCTAATTCGACTCTCTATAAGTTGGTGGGTAGAAATATGCAGAAATACCACATATTTATCAAGTTATGCTCATTCAAAGATGATCCTTATGAATTCAAACACTAAAACTTGATGGATTTCAAAACTCTTAGCTTGTACTACCTTAAGTGACTCATCTAACGACACTTAACACATCATAAGCTCTCTTATAACTAGGGTAATCTTGATAATTCAGGTGCCCAAATATGGCTTACAGAATTGGGGGTTTCACATGTACGAACAAAGTGCGGGGCATTACAATATCTCCCCCTTGGGGGTATTCGTCCTCGAATGACACTGGGTATATTAAGAGTAAAGAGAAAATGAAGGGTACACAGCTAAAGCAACTTGCTAATATTGCCTCTACTTTATTCTACATTTTGGGCACAACAAGGAGTGCACCACTCATGAAATCACAGTTGAATAGTATAAAATTACTGCTGAACTACTATAATTTTGCATAGAAAAGGAATGATTTAGAGCAGAATGGTACCTTCGGCTTGATTGGGGCTTGCGGAAAACAGGTGCGGATACTTGGATTGCATATCCGTCTCGATTTCCGAAGTTGCACCTTTAACAGATTAGTTTTGCCATAACACCTTGACCAAGGGAACTTCTTTCTTCCTTAGTCTTCGGACTTGGTGATCTAATATCTCAATAGAAACTTCCTCAGAAGAAAGACTATCTTGCACATCAGGGTTTTCTGAAGGATCTACAACAACACAATCACCAACATGTTTCCTAAGCATGGAGACATGGAAGACAGAGTGAACGGAAGATAACTCTGAAGGCAACTCAACCTCATACGCTACCTTACCAACACGGCTAAGAACGCTGTAGGGGCCAACATAATAGGGACTAAGTTTCCCCTTCTTCCCGTATCTCTTTACTCCCTTCATGGGTGAAATCTTCAAATACACCAAGTCGCCAACTTCAAATTCAAGGTCTTTTCTCCTCACATCATCATACGACTTCTAACGACTCTGTGCGGTTTTTAATCTTTCTTTAATCACTTTGACTTTTTCCATAGCCTCAAAGACCGAATCAGGACCACTCATGGTAGCTTCACTCGTTTCAAACCAACCTATGGGTGACCTACATTTCCTTCCATACAAAGCCTCAAATGGAGCCATGCCAATGCTAGAGTGAAAACTGTTATTGTAAGCAAACACTATCAACGGTAAATGCTCATCCCAACTCCCCTTAAAGTCAAGAGCACACGCTCTCAATATATCCTCTAAGGTCTGGATGGTCCTCTCAGCCTGACCATCTGTCTGCGGATGGAAAGCAGAACTCAAATGCACTTGGGTACCAAGACCCTTTTAAAAAGCTCTCCAAAACTGTGAAGTGAACTGAGTACTCCTATCTAAACTGATGGACAAGGGAACTCCATGCAATCTGACTAATTCCCGGATGTACAATCTAGCATAATCCTTAGCAGTATAAGAAGTATACACAGGGAAGAAGTATGCAGACTTAGTCAATCTATCCATAACAACCCAAATGGAATCATGATGGCGTTAGGAAAGAGGTAAACTAGTCATAAAATCCATGTTTATCTCTTCCCACTTCCAAGTGGGAATACCAAACTCCTGCATTATACCACCAGGTCTTTGGTGTTCTACCTTAACCTATTGGCATGTTGTACACTTAGGCACAAATGCTGCGATATCCTTCTTCATGCCACTCCACCAATTGATTTCCCACAAGTTGCGATACATCTTGGTGGCACCAGGATGAATAGAATATCGCACGCCATGTGCTTTATCCATAATTATCTATCTCAGATCATCAACATTCGGAATAAATAATCTATCCTGCAATCTCAACACACCATCTTCCCCTTGGGAGAAAACCTCCACCTTTTGGTCCTTGACTGATTCTTTCAGTCTGACCAAACTAGCATCTAAGTTTTGTTTCTCCTTTACTTTCAAAATCAAGGAGGATTCGGAATTACTTTGCACCCCTATAATACCTTCAGCAGAGTCAAACAACCTAAACCCCAGTCTAGCCAAACAGTGCACATCAAGAGCTAACTCTTTCTTACCCTCTCCAATAAGCAAAACACTACCCATAGACACCCTGTTTAGGGCATCTGCCACTACATTGGCCTTACCCGAATGGTACAACATACTTATATCATAACCTTTTAACAGCTCTAACCACCTTCACTGCTAAGTTTCAACTCCCTCTGGATAAATACATATTGCAAACTCTTATGATCAGTGAAAATATCAATGTGAACACCATACAAGTAGTGTCTCCAGATTTTTAAAACAAACACAAAAGCAGCTAACTCAAGATCATGGGTGGGGTAATTCTTCTCATGGGGTTTCAACTGTCTAGAAGCATAAGCTATCACCTTACGCTTCTGCATCAATACACAACCCAAACCAACTCTAGAAGCATAATAATATACTACAAGACCCTCAACACCATCAGGCAAAGTCAAAATAGGGCTGAAGTGAGTCGAGTCTTCAACTCTTGAAAACTCTTCTCATAAAAATTGAACCACAAGAACTTCATTTTCTTTTGGGTCAACCAGGTCATAGGAGACGCTATAGAGGAGAAACCTTCAACAAAACAGCGGTAATAGACAACTAGACCCAAGAAACTTTGGATGTCAGTCGGAGAGATAGGTATAGGCCAGTTTCTAACAGCTTCTGTCTTTTCGGGATCAACTCTAATACCCTCGGAAGAAATGATATGACCCAAAAAAGCAACTGACCTCAACCAAAACTCACACTTGCTGAATTTGGCAAATAATTGATGATTTCTAAGAGTTTACAAGACAATTTGGAGATGATCTGTATGTTCATTCTCAGTACGAGAGTACACCAGAATATCATCTATAAATACGATAACAAACATGTAAAGATATGGTCTGAACACTAGATTCATAAGGTCCATGAAAGCTGCCGGGGCATTAGTTAACTCGAAGTACATAACAAAAAACTCAAAATGACCATAGCGAGTTCGAAAAGCTATTTTTGGGGTGTCACACTCTCTAACTTTGAGTTGATGATAGCCGGATCAAAGGTCTCTCTAACTTTGAGTTGATGATAGCCGGATCAAAGGTCTATCTTTGAGAAGTAACTTGCACCTTGCAATTGGTCAAACAAATCGTCTATTCTAGGAAAAAGATACTTATTTTTTATAATGACTTTATTCAACTGGCGATAGTAAATACACATACTCAGGGAACCATCTTTCTTTCTCACAAATAACACAGGAGCACCCTAAGGAGAAATATTAGGCCTTATGAAACCCTTATCTAATAGATCTTTGAGTTACTCTTTCAACTCCTTAAGTTCTACAGGTGCCATCCGGTAAGGAGGAATAGAAATGGGCTGAGTATCAGGAAGAAGATCGAACCCCAACTCTATCTCTCTATCAGGAGGTATCCCTAGGAGATCTTCCGAAAAGACACCAGAAAACTCATTGACAATGCTAACTAACTGGGGAGTTGGAGTCTCAGACTTAGTGTCCTTGACTCTAACCAGATAGTAAATGCACCCCTTGGAAATAAGTTTTATAGCTTTAATATATGAGATAAAATGACTGTTGGGAGATACAGAACTTCCAGACTACTCAAACATAGGTTCATCATGAAACTGAAACTTGTCCACTCGGGTACTATAATCTATAGAGGCATAACAAGAATATAGCTAGTCCATACCCAGAATAACATCAAAATCCACCATGTCTAACTCAAGCAGATCATCCAACATGACTCTATGAATGACGGTAACAGGACACTTTCTATAGACTTTCTGGGCAACAATCGAATAACCCACTAGGGTAGAAACTAAGATAGGTACAGGAATATTTTCAGGACTCATTTCAAAATTCACAGCAACCAGAGATGTAACATATAAAAAACTGGACCCAGGGTCCAACAAAACATACACATCAAACTGAAGTATACGGAGAATACCAGTAACAACATTGGCAGAGTCCTCCTGCTCCTGGAGAGATAGCAAAGCATAGAACCTATTTTGGCGCCGACTGCAAGCAGTGCTAGAAGAGGCGCCCTGAGCTGGGGCTGGGCGAGTCAACTGAAATGAAGCACTAGCAGTCTGAGTTTAAGTTTGAGGGCGATTATCATGACGTCCTTTCCTGGCATATGGGCACTTCCTAAGTTTGTGACCTAAGTCACCACACCCGAAACAATCTTTCTTCTCACCCCAACACTCACCCAGGTGGGTCCTACCACACTTAAAACACAGAGGATAATTTGTCTTATTGCCAACACTGTACTGGGACCTGGCTACATATGACCTGCTACCTTCCTCCTACCCACCCCTAGGTACGGGAGCACTAGCTAGCGATGGTGCTGGTGTAGATAAATGGTTATGAAACTAAGGAAAATTCCTTTCCTGTGATCTAGTCTGACCCTGTCCATGCTGCTCAAACCTAGCTCTCTTATTCCCTCTTATTCTATCCCTCTCCTTGATCTTGTCTGCTTCAATCTGTTGGGCATGAGTCACCAGCCTGGAAAGATTCATCTCGCTATTTAACATAGCATACCTACACTCCTTAACAGCATAGCTAGACACTCCTATCAATAATTTACTCATACTGACCCGATTATTAGCTACTAAGTTAGGAGCATATTTGGCAAACTGATTGAACTTTAGACAGTACTCTTTAATAGTCATAGAACCCTGTTGCAAGTTCATGAACTCCTCTACCTTCACCTCTCTCAATTCTAAAGGGAAAAACTTATCCAGGAATGCATCCTGGAACTCCTACCAAGACGTAGGGGCAGCACCCCCACCTCTACTCTTTCTCCAAGCAACTACCCAATCATAAGCAAGGTCTTTCAACCGATATGTTGCCAACTCCACACTATGCTCCTCAGAGACATGCATCACCTAAGTAATCTTTTGCACCTCCTCCAAGTACAATTGTGGATCCTCATCTGGCTTGGACCCATAAAATTCCGACGAATTCATCCACCTAAAGTCATAGATCCTCGCAGCAGCTGTATCACCTCCCTGCTGCTGTGGAGCCGAGACCGGATTAGCCTAAACATTTGCAGTGACAGCTTGGGCAAGTGCCTGAAAGGCTACTCAAAATTTAGCATGGGACATATTTTCATTCAGTGGGTCAGCAGGATGGGGTTGCTGACCATCGTTATTTCTTCTAGCTCAACGAGGAGTCATATTTTAAAAGAGGAGAGCATAAATTAATAGCTGAAAGGAAATAACTGTAAGCTCGTTGGACTTTTGAAAGAAAAAAATAAAACTTTTTCCTAAAAGGACTCGTAGCCTCTTGCTCATAGATGTGGCGCACTACACATCGATGATCAAGACTCTACTTAACATAGCTTGCCAGACTCCCTAGGACTCTAATAACCTTAGGTTCTGATGCCAAGTTTGTAATGCCCCGAAAATGAGTCCTAAAGCATCACAAGGTGCTTAAGGCTACAAATAGCCCGAAGCTAACCCTTTGAGCCATTTTTATACCATTCAACACTCATTGACAGGATTACTATAATAAAACATCAAGATATTCTCCATAATATCATAACTCAAGATGAAAGAGATGCGGAAAGCAACAAAATATGACCTCTCCACAAGACTGATCAATCTAACCATCTAGTCTAACAAGCCTCTACTAAACTGTATAACACTGAGCCATTGGGACAAACCCCAACTGACCCTAACATTAGGGAATAAAATGATAACTCAAAATAAAAGAGTGAAATCTAAAATAACCAGTCCTCAAATCATGAGGACTCATCACTATAGAAATGTAGACCAATGTGCTCGAAAAATCACGATAAGCTTGGGAATGAGCAACTGGACCTACATTATAGGGAAAAGGTAGCCCACGTACGAATACATGGGTCAGTACCATAGAATATGGACTAAGTATATGATGGTGTATGCAAGTTTTCATAAAAGTCCTATATCATAAATATTCAAAGGAAAATATGTATGCTGTAATAAGAGACTCACATAACTCGAAATAAAATCAGCATAATCACCATAGAGTAAAACACATCGGTGAAAACATGTGAGTCATCATAGTAAATCCCAATCACTTTCATATTCATTTTCAAGTCATCAAAACGAGTAGCTTTCATAACAATTCTCTTTAAGATATAGAACTATTCATCAAATTCTTCAAAAATGATAACTTTCTCAACTCACACTTTCAAACTATTACATATTTCATCTCAATCAGAAGAATACATACACACACACTAGGAGTCTCTTACAACTGACATAACCCATATGATCTACATGGATTCCAACGTCCAACCCACATTGAGGAGAGTTGTCCTATCCTTGCCATAGGAGTAGGACCTTAATCTTTTGTTCACTAGTGATCACTATATCAATCAGCCTTAGGCTCACATCCTATGGGGGAACGTAGTTCTAGGGGAGTACAAATCACAGCTATACCTCCCACTCGGTGCTAAAGACTACTCCCAGACTTAGCTCAGATCATTTCAAAAGAAAATCCACAACAACACAATTCAACAATTTATATCGGGAGCCATCATGATACCCCTTTTTCATAATAAATCAACATGTGGATTTCTTTTCTCATTCAAGTTCAAAAATAACTCTTTCAAGACCAAAAGGTCAAATCATTCAAATATCAAGGTGTGTATAACACATTACTTCACCAAAGATCATAATCTCAAAGAGGGTTTAAATCCCATATATCAACACTTGAGCAAAACATTTTAAGATTCATACTTTGTATAGCAAACAAGTATAACTCATATGAAAATCTGAAAATTTAACTTGAAATGATATTAACATTAGAACTCAAGGAATTTATCTTTAAGACGTCACAAAAATATCATAGTTTCTTGAACAAGAATATAGGATAATAGTTTCGATCTCAAATTCATAATTAAACAAGTAAACTCATGTATCTTCGTAAAATAATACAAATTTTTTGGCACAAGAACGAAAGGATGTTCTTATTGAAAACCCCACATACCTTTATGGTAACGGATTCGTTTAAAGATTGGACCCTCAATGTTGATTGTGTAACCCTAGTTGTTTATCTTTTTTAGTGCTCTTGGATGATGAACTTAGATTGATAATAGGGTTATGATATGTTTAGATTCTATTAAATTCATAATGTTAAGTTTAGGGGTGTGTAAGGAGTGTCAAAGACTTAATTTCCCTCAAAATAACTCAAAACGGAGTCTTTTTACTATCTGAAACACCAAGTGTGCACCGTATTGCTTATCGCATACATTTACGTATGCGCCACATTACTTATCCAACACATTTAAGTATGTGCCACATTGTTTATCGCACACATTTAGGTATGCGCCACATTGCTATCGCACACCTATTCCTGTAGCCATGTGCGATTGGTTAGGTGACGCACTCTATTTTGTAAAGCTATAACTCCTTGCTCGGGTGTCAGATTATGATGAAATTGGTATCGTTGGAAAGCTAATTTGACTCTCTGTAAATGGTGGGTATAAATATGCAGAAATACCACATATTTATCAAGTTATGCTCATTCAAAGATGACCCTTGTGAATTCAAACTCTAAAACTCGATGGATTTCAAAACTCTTAGCTTGTACTACCTTAAGTGACTCATATAACCACACTTAAAAGATCATAAGCTCTCTTATAACTAGGGTACTCTTGGTAATTCATGTGCCTAAATATGGCTTACAGAATTAGGGGTTTCACATGTACGACCAATGGTTCTCTTTCTAGCTTAGGAAAGTGTGGGGTATTACACTTTTATTGATGATTGGTTCTTTTATAGTGGACACAAGGTGGAAAATTTCCTTTCTATGAAGATTCTATCCATGGCTTTCTCTTTGCTAATTTATCTCCTTCCATCCTGCTATAATCCTTTACAGGTTGCTTGTCTTTGTGCTTTGATTGAAATACCACTTCTTGTACTTCTTCATCTCTTATACTTATTCTTTGTTCTTGGGCTTGCAACTTGCTAATCAGCGCTGCGACAGATAAAGTCTTCAAATTACAAGATTCCTCTATTGCTGAAATCTTGGACTTGAACCTTGCTGGTAAGATTATCATCTTCTCCACCACCTTTGAATCTGGAAAAGTTTCACCAAATAATCTTATCTTGTTTACAATTTCTAAAAGTTTGGCAGAGTATTCTTTCACAGTATCTCCTTCTTTCATTCTTAAAATCTCAAATTCTCTTTTTGAGAGTTAAGAGTTGAGAGTTAACGTTTCATTCTTAACATCACAATAAAAATAAACATAGTATTAAAAGAAACTATTAAACAAAAGACTATCTAGAAAAATCTAATAGTCTAATAAGAACCACCTAATTGTATTAATTCTGGCTCCAGTTGAGTAAAAGAATAGGGGAAGAATGTACAACCAAGGCTCAAAGCCAACATCCAGCATCACGACCCATACTTAAAGCCTTGTTCGTCCTCGAACAACTCTTTACTATAAACCTCATGAGCTGGAGATTCTAAACTTCTAATACATGCAAGACACTCAAGCTAATACTACAATGACTATACAAAATACAAGTTACTAGACTAAGCATGTTACAAACACAATTGAAAGCTTATGAACACTACTCCAAAACATCCTAGCCTCAAGAATTGACTCTCCTAGTTTGAAAACTCATGTTTATCATTCAATCAAGGACATCATACAAATCACTCACATTCATCAAACATGTGTCCTCACAACAAAAGAGTTACTCATAATCACTCAAAATTAAGCAATTCATAACATGGTGGGTACAAAAATTAAATTATGTTCACTCCACAAGGAATTCACAAGTTACACACAAATGAGCAATAGGCTTGCCCTTAGTGTAATGCTTCACTAATAGTCGAATGTAAAACTTAAGATCAATTAGGACTTTTCTAGGTTATAATGTAGGCTAAGGGACGGGTAGGAACTATTTAAGAATAGTGACTAACCTCTCTAAGCTCTTTAATACACTATATTATACATTTAAAATCACTCTCCAAAAACCAAACTACACTTATTCATTCATCAATACCTTTTGTTTTTGCCCCATCTCTTTTAAGCATTTTCACAAACACTTGTGGGCATATTGTTTATTCCTTCAAGATTTAATTTTACTCATTCTCTATAATCATGGGAATATTTATAAAACCATTTAAATCAATTCCAACCACCACACATCAATTATAAACACCAATAACTATTACCTTGGGGCATCAATTTTACCTTTTTCTTCTTCAATTTCTCAAACTTCTTTTTTCAATTATTTCTTTTCTTTTTTCATTAAAGAACTTAGGAGATTTTGGAATCAAATTATGGTCTATCATAGAAGGGGATTAGTCTACATATGAAGCTACCAAAGAAAAGGCTAAAGGCTTAATGGGGGTTAACTAGGATAATTCACAAGGGTAGGCAAAAGAAAGTATAAAATAAGGCTATCAAAGAAATGTCTAAATCATCTCCTAAACTCCTACTCTTTATTTCACATTACACACACACCGGAAAAGTTCTAGACATCACATACAACAAGGAATATACAAAAATCTCACACTCACATGGCATATGCTCAACTCAATAAGACCATCATAGACTCCCAACCAAATAATAGCACGAATTCAAATTTAAGCCAAATAGTACAAGAGTCATAAACTTGAGCCTAAAAGTTTCAAAAATAACAATTTACTCAATAAACATGCTTTTACAAACAAACCCACTTACACCATGTAATCAAAAATAGCACCAACAAGAATATCTCACTTATTCGTATCCTAATTTTTTTAAAATTGAGCCAAAATTTGAGAATTTTCCCACCCTACACTTAAAAATCTACTTTGTCCCCAAAGTGAATTTAAAAGTAAAAAGATAGAAATACTTCCTGAGGCCTCTAGTGCTAGCTAGATGCATCTTCACACAACAAAGGGTTCACTCAGTCTTTGCCATGCCTCAAGCTCAAGTTTATGTTACTAAGACTTCCCATTAACTTATGAATCAACCAAAAACAACTACGTGAAATAAAAAAAAGATTAAAAAGAAAACATACCTTAACTTGGGTTGCCCCCAAGCAGCACCTGATCTAGTGTCGCGACATGACCCAGATCAACTTAACCTTATTTCTTCACCTTTTTACTCCCTTTTGAGAGCTATTTTTTCATTCGTTTCAGACCTATTTTACATTTTAACATTTTGGGAATCATTGGTTTTATATTAGGACGCTCAATCAGGTAGTCAAAAGAGGTCTTTAGTGGCTTAGGCACCCCACACTCATCCCTTTCCAACACATTAATCATGCATAAATCTTTATATAAGGGATTTTCAATAGGGGCCTTGTAAACATCAAATACTACTTCTTTATCATCTGCCCTCATCTTGAGTGTGCCTTCTCTAACATCAATCAAAGCACCTTTGGTCGCTAAGAATGGATGCCTCAATATAATTGGTACCTGTTTATATTCCATAAAATTAAGAACAAAAAAGTCAGCAGGAATAACAAATTTACCAACCTTTATAATAAAATCCTCAATTATTCTATCCAGATATGCTATGGATCCATCTGGGAGTTGCACAACCACTCATGTCACTTTAGGCTCTCCCAAGCTCAATTTTTCAAACAGATATAGGCGCATCAAATTTGTGCTTGCCCCTAAATGACTCAGTGCATGAACCTCTTTACTCCTAATGTGAATAGGGATGGCAAACTTCCCTTGATCTTTTAACTTCTTGGGGATTTTCTATGTTATTACCGTGCTACACTCTTCATTGAGTGTTATTGCTCCTATATCTTGTAATTTCACCTTCTTCACCACCATATCCCTTAAGTACTTTCCATACTTAGGCATACTCTATAAAATATCTATCAAAGGTAAGTTAATATGAATCTCTTTGAATGTGTCAATGAAATTTTTGAACAAGGCATCCTCCTTCACTTTTATATTTTTTTGAGGAAAGGTATTGGTAGCATCTTCTTCTTCTGTGGTTCAGCAAATTTTTCATCAAGTACTCAGAGTTCCTTGAATTTTCAGCAGCTTCTTCATCCACCCTTTGGGTCACCACATCAGCATCTCACTCCTTTGTTACCTTTGGAGGCTCTTCATAAAGCTATTTACCCCTCTTCAAGGTGATTATTATGACTTATTTTAGATTTTTTGTATCAGCGGGTAATCCACCTTGAGGATGGTTATTTAAAGTTTGTTGTATCTGCCTAACCTGCAACTCTAAATTTCTCTAGGCCACTTTCTGATTCTGTAATTCTACTCTTTAACTATTCAGATCCATAATCAATTGTGTTTGACCAGCTAAGATTTGTTTAAACATTTCTTCCATGTTGCTTGTAGACTAATTCGATTAGGCCTGTGGCTGTGGGGCATTCCATGACTGATTAGGTGGCTGAGTTTGCCACTTCATGTTGTAGATATTCACATAATTTGTCCTTTGAGTATTGCCTACATACATCACAGATTCCAAATTTGAAGCAGGCATGTAGTCGTATGACTACTATTTTTGCATACTTCACACCAACCTACATTATGTTGGATGGCATTAACTGTGGCTATAGGTTGTGCTGCTCCCAACTTTATGGTGCTGAATGTTGTGTTGATCAAATTTTGTAAGGAAGAAACTTGAGCTGATAGGGATGTGAATTAGTCCACCTCCAACACACCCGTAATTCTTTTTGTGGCACTTCTAGAATCTGAATACCACTATGGATTTCCTTGTGCTATGTGGTTCAGCAATATGTATAGCTCATCATAAGTTAGCTCCAACGCTTAACCACCTACGGCTGAATCTAGCAAAATCTTCGTATTGTGATCCAAAGCTTCTATCAAAATGTAAGTAAGTACCTCATTCAACTGTTCGTGGTGTGGACAATCCTCAAAAAATTCCTTGAAGCATTCCTAAGCATGATTTAGATTTTCATTATGCTTCTATTTGAATCTTACTATCTCACTATGAAGTCTCGCAGTCTTGCCTGATGGAAAAAAATTTGATGAGGAACCTTCTGGGCAAGTTGTCCCATGTTGTGATTAAATTGGCTGGCTCCACATTCAACCACCTTTTAGATTCCCTCAAAAGTGAATAGGGAAACAGTGTCAGCCTCATATAATCTAGCATTACCCCAGTCGGAGTGAATGTATCTGTAAGCTCAATAAAGGTTTGCAAGTGGACTTGTGGATCCTCGTGTGAAAGAACCGCAAACTGTCCACTGATAATAAGAAGTTGCACCATATTGTGTTTTAACTTTAAATTCCCCTCAGCTGTCGGTCTTCGAATTGGGGAAGTCAAGTTCTTTAGAAGTAGGACTGCCACTTCCCTAATTTTCCTATCAGCTACTTGTTGTTCAGCAATAGGAACGATGTTCTCTTGGTCTTCTTAGATTTGTGGAATTCTATAGAGAAGGATTGTTTCTCTCTTACATTGATGGTAAAATTGCTCAGGTTCTAGGCTTGGTTTTACCAACTCCCAATCCCTTGCCAACTTATAAACTTAAGAACCTATTTTCTATAAAAACAAAAATAAGACCAAGCATAAAAACACCAAATAAATCTAAATATAAGCTAAAATAAACAATTGCCAAAATACAAGTCCCTAGCAACGGTGTCATAAACTTGATATCACTCAAGCGCACACGCAAGTGCACGTGGTCTACCAACTAATATAGTGGCCTTCAAGAAAGCTTAGTTATCGATGCCATAGAGACTAGATTTGGCAACTACTTGATTTTAGTTCACAATTTAGATTCATTTGATGTGAGAGTAACCAAACGAGAGAATGGAGTTTGTAAATTGCAAGTAAAGTAAATGATGCGTAAAGTAAAGATCTTATAACAATAAATAGAAGAAAATCTAGGGTTGAAGCACTCTGAACAATCATATTTTGATAATGAATTTCATTCATTCACTTGCTTATCGTGGTAGTTGATTTGTAGGGTTAATGGTATGATTACGATTTCCCAACCTCTAATCTTTTACATAAGTTGAACCTTACACCTACATCATTGAGTAGGGATGTAATAGTTAACTAAATCTCTTAACAAATATCATCCTACATATGAATCAAGTAAGGTATCTAAGTACATTCCTATCCTAGATACTAATTCAAGTTTCTTATTTTATAAAGAATCAAGAACCATGCTCTCCTTATTCCCATGTTCTATTGCCCTATTCCCACTCTCGAGTTCACAAGGTTGAAAAAGGATGTATTCTAAGGGACATTAATCCTTAAAATAGTTATAATAAGAATAATCAAACAACCAATATAGATAAGCAAAGAAAACAAACTTAATCCATAGCAATAATAATCATTTCTTGTCTTCAACCCTGGAAAAGGACGTTTAGCCACGCATAGTCATAATCGTAATCACAAAATATTAATTAACAACTAAAAACATGAATAAACTAAATAAAAATAATAAAAACCTAATAAAGAAGTTGTAGCAGTCCTTTGCTCTCCAAAATCTGCTGTAAAAATATGATACAATATGTATTTATATTGTAGGAGCAAGCCCTTTTCGTGTTGGACAAGAAAACCTTAAGTTATTGAGCCCCATACTAGGTGGGGCAGTGCCCTGGGTAGAGCCCCACTACAACTGGGGCGTCGCCTCAATATCACCCTAGCTCTCTGGAATTTGTTGTTCAGAATTTTTCTAAGGCAAGGGAGCATCGAAATGAGACCGTGTCGCAAGCTAATAGCCTCCAGGACAAACATGTGCCACATGGTTAAAATATAGGGCCTCTTATGAATTCATTTTGTTTTTCACGCGTCCATTTTCCACTCCTACAGTCCACACACACCAAAGACATTCCAGGGGTCCAAAAGTGCATCAATCTGTGTATTATGCCTTTGTTGAGCCATTCCGAACCTTTTTGAGTTCTTAACACTTGCTTTAAAGCTTTTATATCCTTCATATATCATCATAATCCATTCACCAAGAATTATATATCATTAAAAACTATATTTTAATGCTAAAAACAACACAACATCCATCACAACGAACTAGAAACACAAGCTAAGCATATCTAATTTCACTTTGATCTTTAACTCATTCTTTTGACCCTTGTCTTGATCCAATTGAATATTAAGCATTATAAATAAGTTGTTTCACATATAATTACACACAAAAATCATTTGGAATACTTTAAACACAATAGAATCCACCGGAATCAACTAGACAAGCACCTATCTCAAGCTAGTAACACTAGTTTTCCAAGTTGAACTCTAAATGAATCTTTTAGGTACAAATTTGTTTGAAACTCACTTTAAAAATCATAAACACATTATTTAACACTATGATACACATATATCTCATTATCCACCCATATAGCACACGAATCATCCTCAAAAGCAAGGTTAAAAAGATTAGAATAGTGGTACTAGAATGCATAAATACACCCAACATCAAAACTCATTTGTAAATAATAGAAAGATATTAGATTATATTCCCCTGCCATATTATGATGTTTAGGGACTGTTTTATGTATATTATGATAAGGGATGTGATTGGTGCATGGAGAAATCTTGGAGATACTAAAAGATATAAATATTGTAGGGTGTGGCGATACACCACTTAATTGGGTATTACATAGACGTATCGCCTGCAGTAAATTTGTATATTCATTTATATGTGTTCTTGTAATACCCCGGAAAATTTTTTGTCAAAATTTTGTGCGTAAACGTATTGGATCCTATCTTCGAGAATGATTTATAATTTTTCTGTGTGTCATTTCTTGGATTTAGACCCACCATTTCATAGAGCATTGAATAATCTTTCCAACGATATATGTATCACCCAAAATGGACACTCGAGCGATGAGTTATGACCATTCCGATCAAACTACGACTATTTCGATCGAACTATGAATAGTAAAATGTGCAGGAAAAAAAATACTGCAGCCAGGCGATTTTTTTGGTCAAATTCAAACTATCATAAATCCTTGTACATAATGAAATGTGTGAGTTTCTATATATCAACGGAAATCCCTAAGAGTCTTCTTTCCAATAAAATTGATTTCATCCAATTTGGACATCGGAGTAAAACTTTATGGCCAATTTACTTCAGCCTATCAGACAGATCACTGAAGGACAGATTCGGGTTTTATTTATTTCTTAGGGACATTTTGGTCTTTCACCACTCTTTTAAACCACTATAAATACCCCATTCAGCTGAGAACTTGTATTATTTTCCTCTCATTTCTCTTATATATATATATATATATATATATATATATATCAAGTTAGGGTTAGGGTTTTGAATTGGGGGAAATTAATTGGAGGCTTTGATTCAAGAATTCCTTCCGTCAATCTCGCCACGAAATCTAAGGTATGCAAGTGTTTATCTATGGACTCCTTTAGTCCATAGAGTTCACGAATTCGTTTTTGAAAGTTCAAGTTATGTATGTATATATATATATATATATTTTCTAGACTTTGATGATGTGTATATATATATATATGTTGATTGATATTTGATGGTTGAGATATATATGAGGATTATGTATGTTACTTGATATATATATATATATATATATGATGATTATGTGTGTTGGATGAGATATATGGGGTGGCGGAAAACATGAGAATTTGACGAATTCACCAACGCCTAAAAGTGCATGTAAGGTGTTTGTGGAATTGTCTAAGAGGCTATAAATTTACGTTCTTAGGATATAATAAGTTCTGAATGACTAGACTACTTTCTATGTATACGTTCAACATGAACTCCATGTTATTGTCTAAAATTAGGGAAGTTGTGTGAAAGGCTTATGATGTGGTTGTAAGTGCAGACGAGGGATTTAGTTGGTGGAATTAAGATGAATGATGGTGTTGTAGCACATGTAATTGTTCATACTGACCTATGCCTAAATGGTGCATGCAAGGTAATTGTAGAAATGCCTAGTTAAAGAAGAATGGATCGTACGACCCCTTGTGATCGAAGTGATGAGTTCATACCATACTTGCATGCTACGTGTTTACTATGATGCTTGAGGGAAATGGTAAGGCCATTAGGCCATGCTAAGTGTGAAATATCTAATTATGGGTCGAATTGCATATATCAAGATCTTAAAGGAAAGAATTTTGAGAAGTGAACCATGATATGTTGAATGTATGTTATTTGTGTGTATCCCGATTGGATAAACTATGTTATGTTGTATTCTTCCTTAACCATATTCATCCTTGTTGAATGATCTACGATATAATGGCATGAGATTCCAATACTTGTATATGAATATGATCTTCAAATGATTGGTGTGAGGTGTTAATGAATGCATGATGCATGATGGCCTGTGGTCATGTGAGTATGCATTATTGTATACTACATATTACTTATGTTATTGACTGTTGGGGGTACGTATGCCCGAAATAGTCTACTAGTCTAGAGCTGAGTCAGTTCTGCGATAATCTTGGTAGTGCTACAATCGATGAATTTCTGATGATTTGATAACTTAACATGAATTCCGTGAGAACTTAGTATTTGGGGTTTTGAACAAGAATATCTTTTCATTCTTGTACCCAAAGAATTGATTTTATCATTGGAATTTCATGATTTTGTAAAGTGGGTAAATACCCAAGATGTTTTAATGACGAATTATGAGGTTATGAAAAAGATAAATTGTTTACGCTTTGATGTACATGATTACTTTATTATTCCCAAGTTATGATTTGATATGGTGAATTTCATATTTCTACCATGAGTTGATATTTCAAGTGTTTTCAAGATATGATTTATGGAACTTTGAATCGTCCAATATTGGTATACATAATAACCTTATTATCTTGTTTACTTGAATTGAGATTTTATGCCATAAATTGCATACCACTACTATGAAATTATTTTTTTGAGGATTCTTGATATAAGAGCCATGATTTGAGTTACATTACGACATACAAAATCTTACTATGATTTGAAGATCTTAAATGCTTTTTAAAAGCTATTGTCATGATTTGAATATTGGAATGAAAGAATGATCATTTGAGAATATTGATTTGCATCCGCAGAGTTGGGATGATTTATATTGATTTTAAGCTCACAGAGATGAAATGTTGTGTTATTGATACCCTATTGATGTTGAGGAAAATTAAAATATTTTGAGCTAAAATGTGTTGAGTTAGGAATCCACATAAATAAGAAAGAGATTTGATTTGGTCTTTATGATAGACCCTTGCGATGTTGTGGTGGATTTCCAAAGAGATTTGATTTGGTCTTTATGATAGACCCTTGTGATGTTGTGGTGGATTTCCTAACGCGTTCTGAGCTAGTCGGGAAGTATTACTTAGCACCGAGAGGGAAATTTGGTATTTTCCCAAACCTATGTGCCACCGTAGGGTTGTTGATGATGATATTGTTGGTCAAAGAGCCAAATTATGATTATGAAAGCTTTAAGGTTGTACTCCCTGGCAAGAGTACAACACTCCCGCCAATGGGAGTTCTCTTCCTAGGAGGGCAAACATTGGTATTCCACGCGGCTCACATGGGGTTGTCGGTTATAAGAAACTCTCCTGTCCATAAGAGTATGTTTATTGAACTATCGAGTCACTCCGAGTCTTGAGTTGATGATTTTGATTGTCTATGATGAGTCATGAGAATTTATGATGAATATTGATGATTTTATGATGATTTACGGGATTTTACTTATGTTTTCCTCTCTATAATATTATGAGAAGTATGGGTAATGAAATTCAAGCCATGTGAGTCTTCATTTTCCGTACGTATGTTTTACGAAATCAAAGATACTATTCAAATTATTGCATGCACCCCCACATATTCAGTTGCTTATGAGGATTCATAGTGAGTTATGTAACTACTTTCCACGATTTCTGTGTCAGTATAAATCTTCAGGAGTCAGGGGTGTGAGTGTATTCAATTGACCAGTGTTGGTATCCTGTGATTCAGTAATGCAGTACCCCAGTATAGTAGTGAGTTTCGAGGGCAGTAAAGTGGTATCCGAGCTGTGGTATCTGGATTATTATTATAGTGGTTGTGAACTGTGCATTCATATATGTGTACCCGTTCGTTATTCTCATGATTATTCTGTTTATTAACTTTTCATGCATAAGCCCTTGTATTTAGCCTTCCCTGCTTGCATACTCAGTATATCTTAGTACTGACGCATTCGCGCTATAGTGTTCTTTTATTTTGGGGCACCATAGGTTCAGAGGAGTGAAACTTGGAGCATCTTAGAAGTCACTTGTATAGAAGCAGTGGGTGCAGCAGTGAGTCCTCATCATCTGAGGATGTTGTTATTACAGTATTTGATTTTAGTATACGGAGTTAGTTGGGGGAATTGTCCCTTCAACTCCACAGTTCAGGTAGTGTAGAGGCTTTCCAGACAGATGTATTAGTGTGTGGTTTAAGGTATTGTATATTTCTAGATGTTTGAACCTTATGGCAAGTGTTAGCCTATTTTCGCATGTATTTTATTATATTATGTAGTGAGCAGGTACAGATATCAGAAAAAGGGTTAGCTTGTGGTCCTTTAGGATCATGAGCACCGTGTGGCATTCCGATTCTCGAGAATCAGGGCGTCACAGTTCTGCAACCTATGGGGAATTTCAGATGACCTTGTAAGAAGATTGTATATTATATAGACATGATTAAAAGAAAAGGGAAGGGAAAATACCTTATCTAGATAAATTATGGGCTTACCTCCCAGTTACTATTTTGGTGGGATCAAGTTGCTCAAATTGGTTTATTAGCTACTAATACTAGTTTTATCACATATTTCATCAGATGAATAATCTAAAGGGTAGGAGCTTAAGTCATATAAAATCTACAGTAAGGTATGTAATGCGATTTTATTCCATATTCTTTAGCATGATTTCAATACTTGTGTTATTACCAACAAATTCAGCTTCCAAAGTGCTCTTCCCAGTAAAGGAAACATAGTAAAAACTTATGACCTCCAATGTTGTTGATGATAGTATTCTGCCTCCTTAATGTGTTGAGTTACATCAAAATATATTTATTACTCCACAATTGTATGTTTTTTCTGCTAAGTGCAAGTATAAAATGGGTATTCTCTACAGTAAATTTTTTGAGTTCTCTTCTAAGTCAATAGAAGTTAATTAAGTTATGTAAGTTCCTAAGTGTCATACTGATTTACCTTCAGAAGATACAAAAGGAATTTGGGTATGAATATATGAGTGGAAGCTCATGGAAATAAGCCTATAATGGGATAATCCTAATTCATGTATTTCTGAGTAGCAGCTGGCCATCCATGACCTTGGATTTTTAGAGAATCCTGCTCCTTTGTTGTAGGACTTGTAGCTCGACAGTCCACCGGGTGGGTTTGTTTATCCTTCCAGGATTTAGTGTCTTCTTGGATAGTTATAGTAGCCTATAAGCGCGAGATGTACCTTGCAAGGGGCGGCAGGTGGATAATCAAATCATGGGTGGAACCCAATTCATGTATCTTTGGGTGGAAAATTAGGAGCAAAAACAAAGCATGGATTGATCCTAATTTATGTATTAATGAGAACAACATCCCAGGGGTTAAAGTGCCTATCATGGTTCATATTCTTCTACTGTTGATATGTTGGTCAATTGTATTACATTCCTTAAAAGACTTAAAAAGAAATAAAAAGTAATGGAATGATTATAATTTACATTATCCCTCAAGTGTATGAAAAAGTGGTCTCTTATTCTTATCTATTTATACATTGACACCTAATTTTATTTGAGCTCTTGTCTTGCATATAGTTACTATATGACTTACATACTTAGTACATTCTTTTATACTGACATCCATCACAAGGAACAATGTGTTTCATGCTGCAGGCACAGGTACTCCATCTAGTAGACCTTGAAAGTAAGAGCATAGGATATTTAATAATAGTTGATGAGTTAGAAGTTGATTTAGGGAAATAACGAGTCTTCGATATATGTATGTTGGTATTGTACAATAGTTTTTTTAAGGCAGGGCATATCCTCGACTGAGTTTTATATGTTATAAAGCATTTATATACTAATATATAAAAGTCAAATATGTTTTGTCCTGTAATAGTTGGGGCCCCATTATCCAAGACATGTATATATTTTTTGGGCCAATTAATATTGGTCTTTTATTATTGTAGCTTATATATACTTGTCAAATCTTCTTATTGACATAGTTATATGCATGGTATGAACAAGTTATAATTTCATTCTACTGGTATTTAGGGCATTTTGTTCTTGTCCATCACAATGTGATTTGAGATGTGATAAAAGAGGTACTAGAGAAGGTCATACCAGAGGTCTACGAAGTCTTTTCAATGTAAAATCTTGCTTATGGGTGTGTTGTGCACCACATATATAAATAAAAGGCCATGGGACATCTAGGATTTGTATTTTTCATTCATCTCTTAGATCATGTGATAGAGATAATATTGTAGATGGATTATATATAGCATCTACATTGTTTTTAAATGTTCCATCCAGCTGCACATGCAAGTGTACGTTGTCGTGCAAGTAATAAAGTAGCTTTTACGAGCCAAATATTGATCCCACAGGGACTTGACATTTAGTAGATAATTCAATTAAAGTATTATTATTTAAGTTAAATGCGCAAAATTTATAACCTAAAAGAGTTTAAGTTTTACTATGCAGAAAGAAACTATGAGCAATAACAAAAATTAAAAGTGTTAATAAATAATAATTCAGAGAGTTCCAGGGTCAACACATCTTGAAAAATCATGCAAACCTATACAATATCAGGTTAAGACATCTATCTTGGTTGTTTATTCACGGGGTTAATATCATGATTATGGTATTTTGAGCCTCTAATAATCTATTTAAATTTGCCTTACAACTATACCATTAAGCGGTAATGTGGGAATTAATTCAGTTGAATTTGTGATCTTAGGTGGATTTATGCACCTAAGTGCTGTTATCTAGCCTTAATTAACTTAATTTTGAGGAATTCTTGTGTAAATAATGATTTAATCTTTTAATAAATGATATATAAGTTTTACGTTATGCTTTTATAATGTTCAAGGTGTGTTCAAATCAAATTTGGAATCAAAACGCTTAATTAGAATTGAAATGAGGAAACTAGCTTGAGTTGTGAGCAATTCTAGATGTTCTTGTTGAATTCGATCATGTTGTGAGCTCTAATTCTTGTTTTTTTATGTTATAGGAGGATTGGTGGGATGATAAAGTTGATAAATGGATGATTTAAAAGTTGTTTTTGAAGAGGAAAAGCTACCAAGATGCAAGGACTTGAAGGCCAAACACATGGAGAAAACAATGTTGAAATTTGGAAATTTTAGGCTTATGGGCGTGCCATGCTCCCTATACACAATTTTAAGGGCATGCCAAACCAAAAAGTTATTTATATTAAGCCTCTGCATTTTGGTGCGCCACACTACCTAGGCAACGAGATAAGGGTGTGGCACGGAGGCAAGGAAAAATCGGCCAACTGAGGCCTAGTATAAATAGAACACTTTACTTATTTAGTAAGCATCTTGGATGAATTGTGGGTCTTGTAATACACTTGAGTAGGCTTCAATTAGGATTTAATTATTTTACTTTAGTTTAATTTTAGATTATAATAAGAATTCATTTATTATGATTCTTTTTAAGTTCGTGAGAGGCTAAATACACTCATCTAGGGTTAAGGCCAAGAACATGAGTACTTTTTCTTGATTAATTGAGTTGTTTTAAGTTATTTTCATTGTTGGTTTTTAATTTATCCTTGTTTTAACTATTCTACAGACTCCTGACCCTTAGGATAAATGTACAATTTTGTTGGGAGCCCAAAAGGAGGAACGATAAAATAGAACGTGGGATGTATGCAATAGGATTGTAATATTTTAATGAATTGAAGTTATGATTCGGGTTTATGATATGAATATACCTAATTTTCCTTATTTGGTTCATATACAAGAAGAAATAAAAATGTGTTTAATGTAGTCTTTGTATCCCTGCTCAACAATGTAGTTGTGAGGCTAAGTTAGATAGTTGGTTAGAGATTTGTAAGTCCATGATCATGTTATAAAACCCATGAACCAACAACTATGATAATTCACAGAACTAACAAGATTGGATAGCTAAGTAGGATTGGCCGTACTGCCTTAACCCTAGGTTTCTCCCTATTGTGGTTCAAGACCTTTACATTATCGTATTGTTAAGTTTACTTTCAATTATTAACTCTCAAATACTCTTGGTGACTTTAGCACTTGATTAACGTTAATATTAAACTAGAATTAGATATTTGTTTAGCAAAAGTCCCTTTAGGATCGATACTTGGCTTTCTAAATTCCCTTTTACTACTTAGTGGACCATATAGACTTGCGTATGCATTTGGGAGCAACAAGTTTTTGGTATCGTTGTCGGGGACTTCTAAATTGGCAACTATCTTAGTATTAGTTTTGATTTTTGATTTCATCCGATCTAATTACTTGATCATAGCTTTTGAATTCACAGTCACAGACGTGAAAGGCTAGTAAGCTGGCAAGGGATAGGGAGTTGGTTAAACCATATCACAAACGTAAGCAATGCTTACACTAGTTGTGGAATGAAACAATACTTCTCTATTGGATACCTCAAATTCACCAAGAGGAAGCTATTCCTACACCCATGGATAAATATCCCCTAGCCCACAGTATAGTATACAAAGTGGAAATCCCACTCACAACTAATTTTACCTCCACTATCCACAGATCGGGACCTAGTGGTAAATTCGAGCTCAAGCAAAATATGGTGCATCTTTTGCAAAATAGTGGTTAGTTTACTGGCTTGTCACATGAGAATTCACAGGTTCACTTGCAAAATTTATTAAAAATTAGTGACATATTTATCCCTACTGGAGTCTTTACAAATTATGTTAGATAACACTCTTCCCTTTCTCACTTTTGGGGAAAGAAAAAACGTTGTTGAACGTTGAGCCAATAGGTTCTATCACTAAATGGGATGACTTAAATAAGTTTTCCATTATTTCATGAGGTTAACATGCACTGAGGGCCTTTTAGTAGGGATAGATGAACCCATATAGCCCATAGGGCCCCTAGGATGGATCAACCTACACAGTCCAGGTTAATGGTTTTAAAACTCTCATGTTCATGACCCTTACCCTATCCTGGCATCCTATATATATATATATATATAAATATGTGTATATGGTTTTGACTAATTTTTGGACATGACATTTTTTATCACTTTTCCTAAGTTACATGCCAGTGCTTATCCCACTGCCCATCCTTGGATACTACATAGTTTCATGATGTAGGGTCTAAAGACTTTTTTGTTGCTCCTATATAGTGGTAAGTGTATAAACCCATTTGTTGAGTTGTTGTGAAGTGGTGAGCCTCCATCCTTTGTAAGGCCTTGTCATTTTATTATTCTTTTTGTATTAATTCGGTACTTTTGGATTCTTTTTGGTCATAGTCAGGGGCATGTACCAAATTAGATATTATTCTAGTTTTAGAGGCTTTTGTGTACAAATATGGGATAGTTATTGATTGACTCTTATATTTTATTTGAGTTATCTATCTTTCTTTTATTACTATCTTAATTGGTTTTCTCTTTATCTTTATTATTATTATTGTGCTCATGAGTTTAGGCTAATGGGGTGGTCTTTAGTCCATGGTGTGCTTGAGATATCCATCACAACTAGGCCCTGGTTTATGTCGTGACAAGCTGGGTATCAGAGCATGGTTTAGAGTCATTGGGTGTCCACAAAGCTGTACTGAATAGAGTTCATTTTATAGGCGTGTAGCATGCCACACTTATAAGGTGGAGGCTATAAGGAATTTAGTAATGTTTCCCTTTCTTGTGTCCTATTTTAGGCTATAATTCTCGTGTTAATAAACTTCTCTAACTCCTGGCTTCCTTATATTTTAGATCATGCCTTCCTGAAGATCTAAAGTTCATAAAAACTCTACTGGGAACTTATATTACTTGAGGAAAATATAAAAGGGACTCACCTTGTGTATGGAGTGTAGACCCGGTCTAGGGCCTTTGCTCTAGATTGCACTACACCACCCGAAGTTTCATATATTCCCTCTAGTCTTTCTCGGGCTTACCAGGGTGGTGATACTTATGATTAGCCGCCTCATGGGGATATATCTAATGTAGAGTTCTGCTGGTGTATTTATTTACTTACTCAATTAGTGATATTTTAGTCATAGTTAGATCGTGTTGGTTCTATTTCTCCGTCATCTGAGGTGAATCAAGTTGGCCAGTTCATGAGGTTGAATCCCCTAACCTTAATAGTCTCTATGATTGAGGAGGATCGTTAGGTGTTTATGGATGAGATGGAGAAGTTTTTAGAGTGATACATTCTACTGATTTAGAAAGTGTAGATTTTGCTACATATAAGCTGAAAGATATAGCTTATTAGTGGTATGAGGAGTGGGAGCATTTGAGGGGTGATGATGCGGAGCTGACTTTATGGGATAC
>NW_025837110.1:0-1947 GCF_002878395.1 Capsicum annuum | reverse complement strand
CCTAATTTATTTGGACGATAGCATGGCCTCCCAACTCGACAACATAGGAGAAATGACTTACGACTGCAAGGCACAATTATGCGGGAGTCACCTTATCATCAATAGGTATCAAATAGCACATAAGGTAAACAAGGCAAAGAAGGAGAAAGTAGACGAAGAAGCCTCCAGTAGCTAGATTTACTATTCTCCCCTGCGCGGGAACTTATCTTGTTTCATGTTATTTTCCCTTTTCCCTAAAAATTGTATCCCTGTTTCGTTATCTTTTGTAGGCATTTATGCCCTTTTTGTGTCTATATGAGTTGGGGGTTAATGGATTGACTTTAAGGAAGCATATATTTTCTTCAATTAGGATACGTGTTATTTTAATGTCTTGTGTGATATAACTGTTTTATGTGCTTATATGCGTTGGTTGAGATCAAAGGAAAGTTTATCCACTATGACCTACGGATGAATTTGGCTATGACTCAAACAACTCTGTGTGATTATTTCCTGTCAAATATTTTGCATTACTTATCACATACGAAAACTAACACATTTGCCTTTGAGTTGTTTTACTTTGCAGATAACAGAAATTACTCCGTGTTGATAAACTGGCAGAACATCCCTACTTCACCCGATCAAAAGCACAAAAAATCCCATCATCGAACCATCATTAAAAAATGAGAGGAAATGACGAAGAAAGCGCACTGGCTATCCGGGATAATGTGATAGCAGAACAGAATGAGATGATTGCGGAACTAGCAAGAAAATTCAAATTGCTTCAGGAGGAAATAAATTGCACTCGAGAATTGGCTAACTTGGCCATCACCTTCAATGCCCCTGCTCCGAGGGGACATGGGACTCCACGCCAAATCCTTCCCCTTAGTACCCCTATTCTCGAGGACAACCAACTAACGTATATCCAGCTCCGCTCCTCCATTTGTCCAAAACACTAATCGTGAAAATAATCCAGACGCCTACTATCCACAAAATCCATCCACAACCCTACAGAACCCGTCTTCGAATGCATTCCCAAATCCTCAAAACACATTCTCAAATCAACAAAATGCATTCCCAAATCCGTAAGATTTACTCCCAAATCCACAAAATACGGCAAAGCTACCTTCGAATCCACCAAATTCATTTCCAAATCTGCAAAATCCCTCTCATATTCCACCAAACTACTTACAAGATCCACATAACCTTCCCAATTTCCAAAATGTTCTCCCCACTTACCAACCAAATTTCCTTCATCTTCAAAATCAAGCCTTCCTTCCAAATCCCCCTCAAGCCATCATATCCCCTGATATTTATGAACACCTTCCTAACCCCGAGATGGACCATTTGAGGAGAAGTAGAAGGAATGGAGGGCCCAGCATAAAAGGAATTTACTAGCCATGCAAGAAGAGATCATGAGGATCAAAGAGTCTCACGGGGCCAAGGACCACGATGGTTTGGGGTATGACGATTTGTGTGTTCACCCAGGAGTAGACCTACCAGAAGCATACAAGGTCCCTAAGTTTGAGATGCTTAACGATACCGGAAATCCAATGGCCCGTCTAAGAAGGTACTACGAGTAACTAGTAGGGATAGGGAAAAATGAGGCATTATTAATGCGCCTATTCAGTCGAAGTTTGAATGGTGAAGCCTTGGAGTGATTCATGTCTCAGGAGCCAAAAAGGTAGACTGGTTGGAAGACATTGGCCAAGAGTTTCTTGACCGGTTCGCATTCAACATTGAAATAGTCCCTGATCGGTATTCACTAGATTGGATTAAACAAAAGAGCGTTGAGAGTTTTTGAGATTATACTTTTCGTTGGAGGAAAAAAGCTACCAAAGTGTAGCCCCCCATGTCCGAGGAGGAAATGGTATCTATGTTCTCTTGCACTCAAGAAGGAGAATATTATACTAGGATGGTGTCCGCTGTCAGAGCGACCTTTGCATATTTGGTAAAAATAGGAGAGTCATT
>NW_025837109.1:0-1906 GCF_002878395.1 Capsicum annuum | reverse complement strand
GGATACAAGGTCTCGACCTCATCTTACTAGATTTTCTTCAATGGAATCCTTCAAACAAGTTGAAACTCGCTCTTCCAAGCAGAAGAAAAAGTTTGAATTCAACAGCAGTCGTGTGTCACCTATTCCCAGTAGTACCTCGCAATTGGGAGCTCTGAATAGTTCCAAATCTTCTAATCAAATTTTTGCCTCGTCCAAGAAGTTCTTCTCTGCTTCAGTTCCTGGTTCAAGGATTGTTTCTCGAGCGACATCACCAACATCTATACGGCCTAGTCCACCCCGTTCTACTACACCAACTCCAACACTGGGTGGACTTACATCTCCTAGGATTGTTGTGGATGATGCTAAAAGGACAAATGAAAGTCTTAGTCAAGAGATTACTAAATTAAGAGCACAGGTAGGTTATTTATCTACTATGCAGCCATCTCCTTCTGATGCAATTTCTTCACTCTTCTACTTTTTCTTATACTTGTTTCTGATATGGATCTCAAACCTTGCAATGAGGCGCTGATTTGGCCTGTCAAAAATAACTAGTATCAAACTGTCTCTAGTTTTATGAGAAAACATAAGCTGCATTTATCGAGTTGGTGGTTGTGGAAAATCGAGATAGAAGCTTGTGTATGATTTTATAGTTTGGGCCAACTTTTATTACTGTGATGTTTCCAAAATGCAAGACGTTGGTTAAGAGAAGTTTCATTGGGCTTTTAGACACTTGTCAGACACTCAATGGTGTGTACATCATATTTAAGTACTTGATGATCAACAGAGGCAAGTTACACCTGATCTTTTTATTCAGGGTGAAAAACTTATCCATGTGCATAAACAAGTAGTTTTAATTTGACCAGATAAGTTAAAGGAGTATTTCTAAGGTATTCTAATAAGGTGGGGTTATCTGTACTATGTATTTTGTAACGAGCTTTCAATTATTTTTCCCACTTCAAGGACACTAATTTGCAAGTTTTGAGGCTTTATCTTCATAGGGAATGCAATTGGTTACAGTAAAAGATACAAGCCTGCCCGGATTTGCGATGCTACTTCATAAGTTTTCTTGTTTAGCACTTGAATATCTTTTTATTAAGGTGGAAACTCTTACACGAAAGGCTCAACTTCAAGAAGTAGAACTGAAAAGAACTAGTAAACAGCTGAAGGAGGCAATATCAATTGCGGGGGAGGAGACGGCCAAATGCAAAACAGCAAAATAAGTGATCAAGTCACTTACTTCTCAGGTAAGTTATATTCATTCTTACCATTCAACTTTTAAGTTGTGTCAAAGTTGTGCATACGTAGGAAAAACATTGTGCTTCTCTTATTATCAGCACAGAAAAAGTTAGGTGTTTTGATTTTAATGAATAAGTTGGAGAGTTGAACCACAACTCATCATTTCTCAGTTCCCTTAGCTTCTTGTCCTGATACTCTGCACCATGTTCTTTATTTTTAGTATCTGAAGAAAATGGCTGAAACGCTGCCGGTAGGTCCTGGCCGAAACATCAAATCTCCTAAATCTGTTTCCTCCGAATCCAGTATTACTTCCAGTGATATACCTAATGGCTGTATTGACCAAGTTCACAGTCAACTTACTTTTCAAGAACTGGAGTCAAGTGTATCTAACAGCCAATTGCTTTCTAATGGATCGAGCAACGCCAGTAATCGTAGTGCTATTCACAATAGACAAGGGTATCCAGAGGCAACAACAAAAAATGGGGCCAGAACAAAAGAATGTGATTCTCGTAACGAGAATGAATGGGTTGAGCAAGATGATCCAGGTGTATATATTACTCTTACCTCCCTATCTGGAGGTGTCAAAGATCTAAAAAGGGTTCGCTTCAGGTATACCGTCAACGTTAATCGTTAGAAGTGTGCAGCTTTCTGCCTTTCTGCATTATGCTTCTTGTCTCGATCTCCTGTTATT
>NW_025837108.1:0-2097 GCF_002878395.1 Capsicum annuum | reverse complement strand
GAATATTTTCTGGAATTTGAGAGTAGTTTGGTGGAATCTGGGAGGGAATTTGTGAATTTGGAAATGAATTTTGTGGATTTGGAGATAGATTTTGTATATTTAGAGATGGATTTTATGGATTTGAGAGCGAATTTTGTGGGTTTGAAAATGGATTTTGTGGATTTGAGAGCGAGTTTTGTGGATTTGAAAATGGGTTTTGAGGATTCGAGAATGAATTTTGTTGATTTGGAGATGGATTTTATGGGGTTAGGGATGGATTTTTTTGGATGGAAAGCATCTGGGTTATTTTCAAGATTGGTGTTTTGGACAAGCTGAGGAGCGGAGATGTATGATATGTTATTTGGATGGTCCCCGAGAATAGGCGTACTGAGGAGAGGGATCTGGAGTGGAATCCTGTGTCCTCTTGGAGTGGGTGAGTTGACAGTGATGGCCAAGTTAGGAAAATCTCAAGTACGATTCATCTCCTCCTGAAGCATTTCCAATTTTATCGTGAGTTCAGCAATCACCTCGCTTTGTTTTGCTATTACATTGTCCCTGATGGTCAATGCATTTTCTTCTTCTCTTCCAGTTATTTTTGAATAATGGTCAGAGGATGGGATTTTATGAACTTTTGACTGGGTGAAGTAAGGATGTTTTGCCAGTTTGTTTCAACACGGAGTAGTTTTCGATTATTTGTAAAGTAAAATAACTCAAAGACAGATGTGTTAGTTTCCATATGTGCTAATTAATGCAAGATACTGGACAAAAAATAACCATGTAGAGTTGTTTGTGTCATAACCAAATTGATCCACAGGAGCATTGTGGATAAATTTGCCTTTGATTCAAACCAACGCACATAAACACATAAGACAGTTGTAAAAATATTATAATAACATGTATCCTAACTGGGGTGACCTTTTGAGCCATGGGTTTAGGCCTAACTAATTTTGAAGACAATATATGCCTTTTTAAAGCCAATCCATTATCCCCCAAAACCTTCATAGGTATACATAAATGGCATAAATGCCTACAAAAGTTGCACAAAAGGGATACAATATTTAAGAAAAGGAAAAATAACATGAGAAAAGAAATAATGTCCCGTGCAGTGAATAGGAAATACTGGTTCCTGAATACTCTTGTATCGGACTTCGCCCTCTTAGCTTTGTCCACTTCTTGTCATTGACGACATCCATTGATGATCAAGTGATTTTCGTATAGCTGTTCCCTAGATGCAACCGTCCAAATCGATCAATTTCTTGCTTGGCTTACTTCAATTTCCCTCTCAATTGGTGTATGATTGGGGCATCTTTATATGAAAGTAAGCAAAGAAAACTTTCTCCTGACCCTCAAAGGATAATGGATTAGATTAAACAAACATATATTCTTCTTTAACACATAGATATAATTCATCTATTATTGACTCAGGGTCAATAGATGCAGGGCAAGTTTTCTAATGGGCCCAATACCCCTCGGGTATTGGGTCGTCCAAGGCTCATGCCTAACATAGAGTTTTGGTTTTGCTCTATCCTAGGTGTCTAGAGTGGGTTTGAACCAGGTTTCCAAGCGTAGGGCTTAGGTTTAGAAATATGAATAGCCATCAGATGCCTCATGTGCTAATAAACCGTCGTATTTCCAATACTTCATTTGAAATTGAACAACAGGGGCCGGGACATCTACGAAGCCCCAAAATAATTTAATAATCAATGCGGTATTATTCTATGAGATGAAATAATTAAATTCCACAAAATCAAAACATATAAACACGTATGATTTAAACAGTTAGTCAAAAAAATGAAATCAAACGTTTTGTTAGAACCTAGTTAAAGTCCCCAGCGGAGTCGCCACTTTTGTTTTGGCAAAAATTTTGACTTTAGGAGTCACCACTTAATTTATTTGAAAAGGAATTAAGAAAACCTTTATACGATACTTTAAACAATCCAAAATAGAAAAATCATTTAAATTTGAAGATTCTGAATAAGCGGTTCCTATTAACGTTTAAGGAAGATTTTAAGGTACCTAAAACATCCGCTAACTTGCAGTTATCCGAACTGTTTGAAAATATCTTTGACTGACTTTGAAAAAAGAGAAGTTGATTTTTTGAAAAGAAAGTGATTTTAG
>NW_025837107.1:0-1434 GCF_002878395.1 Capsicum annuum | reverse complement strand
GTCCTATTTACTGTTAGCTTTACCAATAATTTTCCGCTAAATAAAAATTTGTTGAAAGTAATTACTTTTGGTGCCAATAGCATAATCATTTATCAGCACTCGATATAACTTTCACTAAAGACGTTAACGCCATGCAATTACCTTAACTTAAATGCCGTTAAATATTTTTATGGAAATATTTATTTCACTAGATGCGCGCTTATTACTCATGTGTCTTCCATAATGCGCGACTTAGGAACGACAGTTGAACTAGTAGGGAATTGCAGAAGAAGTAGATCCACCATCCCTAATTAGGAAAGGGTGCACCAACATTGGGTCCATGAGAAGAACTTGCACCATCACCACTAGTAGAAGACAAGGCACTTCCAAAGGTGAGAAATGGGTGTGGAGCATCACTCCCCATTTGTTGAAGTTTTGCCTCGAATTCAACTTTTCGCTTTTGAGCTTCCAATGCCTCCTTCAATTGTTCAAGTTGGGAGAGGCTAAGTCCTTCGATAATAGGAGATTCGCACACACGATCGTAGGCTCCCCTCCCAGATTCAAGTAGGGATTTCCCTATAGCTTTCACCTTCTGGAGAGACTCCTGTATGTCCATGACCTCCTTATTGAGCCCACGTTGACCAGTGTTTCGATGAGCCCTGATTAGGTGGTTGTAGCGATCATCATCATTTGGTGGAGGGAGGTCCCTCCCCAGGAACCTATCCACTAGCAACTCCACTGAAAGGTGGCCAAAGGAGTAAATTTTGTTGGCTTTGCCTGGAGAAAATACCACAATGGCAATTTCAGCACCACATAGCGTACAAAGTTCACTAGCCTTTTTGAAGAGTCCAGCACGACGCTTAGAGAAAGTAACTTGCATGTTACTCTCATTTTTCATTTTCACTATTTCGACCTTTTTTCGACCCTTGCACAATCTTGCCATGGCTAAGTTAACACTACTCAATATTTGTGAAACAAAGAAGTAGTAGTTCTGATTTCTTATCTCAACACCAAGAGCTTTTATATTAGAAATTCCGATATTTGGTTTCACCTTTTTAGGAAAATAAATTAAAAATTACTTGGAGAACCTATAAATTTATATTTTTTCTTTTTTTGTAAAAGATTTGAACGATAATCGAATCCTTAATGACCATAATTCATAATTAGACAATATATGTTTTTCTTAATTTGAATTATGACGTTCTACAAAAGTATTAAAAAGAAAACATTACATCATTAGTACGTATGATATTTTATTTTATCACTTTATTAATTTGAGTACACGTTGAAGAGTAATAATAAAAAGTAAAATATCAAATTATTGCTATAACATTTCTGAATTTTCAAATGTAATATTCGAGCTATCCGTTCTGACATTCGATGTTCATCGAACGAGCAAAGATACATGACATTTTTCTTTTATATAAGTTTTATTCGTTCATCCACGATTATTAC
>NW_025837106.1:0-1879 GCF_002878395.1 Capsicum annuum | reverse complement strand
GTGGTTATGTAGGGTGACTTGGTGGGTTGAAAATTGTTATGTGTAGGAAATTTAAATGTGTGTTTTTTTTTTTAAAAGTGGTTATGTTTGATGAGCTTAAAGGTTGAAAATGATTATGTGTAGCGACTTTAAAGGTGTTTTTTTGTTTTAAGTGTTGTTTTGTTTGGTGAGTTGTTAGATCGAAAAATGTTATGTGTAGGAACTTTAAAGGTGCTTTTCTGTTTTGAAAATTGTTATGTTTGGTGACTTGGTAGGTTGAAAATGGTAAGTGTAGGGACTTTAAAGGTGTTTTTTTTTTAGAGTGGTTTTGTTTGGTGACTTGGTAGGTTTAAAATGGTGAACTGTCGGGACTTTAAAGGTTCTTTTTAGGTTTTAAAATGGCTATGTCTGGTGACGTGGTAGCCTGAAAATGGTTAAGTATAGGGATTTTAAAGGTGCTTTTTTGTTTTGAAAGTTCTTATGTTTGGTGACTTGGTAGGTTGAAAATGGTTAAATGTTGTGACTTTAAATGTGTTTTTTTTAAAAGTGATTATGTTTGGTCACTTGGTAGGTTGAAAATGGTTAAGTGTAGGGGCTTTAAAGATGCTTTTTTGCTTTGAAAGTGTTTATGTGTGGGGACTTGGTAGGTTGAAAATGGTTAAGTGTTTGGACTTTATAGGTGCTTTTTTATTTTGAAAGTGGTTATTTTTGGTGACTTGGTAGGTTTAAAATAGTTGTGTAGGGACTTTTAAAGTGGTTTTTTATTTTGAAAGTTATTATGTTTGTTAACTTGGTTGGTTTAAAATGGTTGAATGAAGGGACTTTAAGGGTATTTTTTTTTAAGTGGTTAAATTTGGAGACTTGGAAGGTTGTAAATTGTTAAGTATAGGGACTTTAAGGGTTCTTTATTGTTTTGGAAGTGGTTATATAGGGTGACTTGGTAGGTTGAAAATTGTTAAGGCAAAGAATTTAAATGTATTTTTTTGTTTGTTTTAAAAGTGGTAATATTTGATGAGTTGAAAGGTTGAAAATGATTATGTGTAGCGACTTTAAAGGTGTTTTTTGTTTTAAATGTTGTTTTGTTTGGAGAGTTCTTAGATCGAAAAATGTTATGTGTAGGAACTTTAAAAGTGCTTTTCTTTTTTGAAAATGGTTATGTTTGGTGACTTGATAGGTTGAAAATGGTTAAGTATAGGGACTTTAAAGGTGCTTTTTTTTTTTAAAGTGGTTATGTTTGGTGACTTGGTAGGTTGAAAATGGTTAAGTGTTGGGACTTTAAAGGTTCTTTTTAGGTTTGAAAATGGTTATGTTTGGTGACGTGGTAGCCTGAAAACGGTTAAATATAGGGACTTTAAAGGTGCTTTTTTCTTTTGAAAGTTCTTATGTTTGGTGACTTGGTAGGTTTAAAATGGTTAAATGTTGTGACTTTAAATGTGTTTTATTTAAAAGTTATTATGTTTGGTCACTTGGTAGGTTGAAAATGGTTAAGTGTAGGGGGCTTTAAAGATGCTTTTTTGCTTTGAAAGTGTTTATGTTTGGGGACTTGGTAGGTTGAAAATGGTTAAATGTAGGGACTTTATAGGTGCTTTCTTATTTTGAGTGTGGTTATTTTTAGTGACTTGGAAGGTTTAAAATAATTGTGTAGGGACTGTAAAGGAGGTTTTTTATTTTGAAAGTGATTATGTTTGGTAACTTGGTTGGATTAAAATGGTTAAATGAAAGGACTTTAAGGGTATTTTTTATTAAGTGGTTAAGTTTGGAGACTTGGAAAGTAGAAAATTGTGAAGTGTATTGACTTTAAAGGTTCTTTATTATTTTAGAAGTGGTTATGTAGGGTGACTTGGTAGGTTGAAAATTGTTATGTGTAGGAAATTTAAATGTGTTTTTTTTGTTTTAAAAG
>NW_025837105.1:0-2397 GCF_002878395.1 Capsicum annuum | reverse complement strand
CAGCTGAACGAGATGGATGAATTCCATCTAAATGCATATGAAAGAGCAGATCTTTACAAGGAAAGGATGAAAAAGTACCATGATCGGAGGATTATCCAACGAAACTTTCAGAAAGGTGATTTGGTACTCCTTTTCAACTCCAGACTGAAGCTGTTTCTACGCAAGTTAAAGTCTAAATAGTCTGGTCCATTCAGAATCAGCCAAGCATACTCATCTGGAGTAGTGGAGTTAGAAAAACGATGATGGTAGTGTCTTTAAGGTGAATGGCCAAAGAGTGAAGCTAGATATCGGTCCAACCAACTTGATAAAATGTATAGCCACCATATATCTTGATGAAGTCTGAGTAATTAAGATAACTGAGTCGAGCCACGACCAAAACTAAGGCGCTTGGTGGGAGGCAACCCATCCTTCTAATCATTTTTGTTGTTTTTGATTAAGTGTAGGTGCATGAAGTACAAAGGAGGAGATTAGCCCCAAATTTTGATTTGAAATTGAGCCATGTCAATGGTGGTAAGTCTAGGAATGATCTCACATAGGCAATAGGCTAGGCACTGCCTATGCCAACATGGGCGATAGGCTAGGCGCCGCCTATGCCACCATGGGCGATAGGCTAGGCATCGTCTATGCCAGTATGGGCGATAGGCTAGGCTTCACCTATGCCATTGCCTATGCTCACTGCCTCACATAGGCGATAGACTAGGCGCGGCCTATGCCAACATAGGCAATAGGCTAGGCGCCGCCTATGCCAACATAGGCAATAGGTTAGGCGCCGCCTACTTATGCTTAGGCGATGCTATAGGCGCCGCCTATCAATGTGAATTTTGCCTACTAACCCGAGTGTGAATGGACCAACCCGACCCATGCCTCATCTTTTAAATATATCCTCTACCTTTAAACCCCACTAAAGTTTTCTTAAACCTAAGCGCCGTCCAACATTGCCCTCTCCAAGATTTTCTCTTTTCTCATCTAATCCTGCTGGCTCACCTTCCCGATTTATCACGAATTAATCACCAAGTAAGTTGTTCTTTTATGTTCCATAGTTGTTTCAGTGCTACGCTTATAATGGTTAACTAGATTTTGTAGTAGTGCTTGGTGATAAGAGTATGGTTAGTTTGTTATGATTTTTGAAAAATATATCTCATTGAGTGAAAGGATTCTTGTGGGTATTCTTGATTTTACTCCGGCATGTATTGATTGGTATTCACTGTCATAATTTTTTTATTATTATGGAGTTGAAATTTTGAAGTTAATGCATAATTTTGGGAGTTGTAAGCTTAACTATGTGTGTGACTCGTTCATCGATGTAATGGTCATGGTTAACCAAAAGCATAAGATTGTGTAATTGTTTCTAGGCTATAGCATGATAAGATTTCTATGTGGTAGTCTTGCTCAAAGATTGCATTGCTCCAATGAAATAAAGTTGGAAATGATAGTCAAGATTACACGACCATTGTGTGCTGCTTCTCTATATCAAACTGAGAAATTGTTACGTAAAGTGGGTTGAAAGTGTGACTATGATAATAATGTTGTTGGCACATACCACCTAAATGTATGTCGATGAAGTGTGAGTAATCGACATCACTCACTCAATTAGTTTGTGCAAACAAATTAAGTGTGGGGTGGTGCCATCACTATTTTCTTTTTTGATTATAGTGAATTTTACGAAATGAGACTAACATGACCCTATTATGATCTCAGGTAACATGGCACCAAAAGGATGACAAGGAAAGGAGAAAGCATCCACCTCACAAAAAGGTCAAAAAAAAAAGGTCACAAAAGGACCAGGCTGATTCCTCCTCTCTTCAAGTGCCTCTACGCACTTTTGGGATCAAGTGGGTTCTGGAGGAGGAAGGGAAGGAATGGTATAGAAACAATAAAGTGAAGAAATATGTCCATTTGGAGTTAATGCAGAAGGAAAGTTTAGCAAAGAACTGCCCTCGCATTTTGGCAAAGATTATGGCACTAAATCTTGACTTTATCTTCCCAGACATGGGCGAATGTAATCTTGATTTGACTCGAGAGTTTTATGCCAACTGGTCCCCAAGGACTACGGGAAATGAATTAAAGATTCGGGGGAAAGTCTTGCAATTGAATGTGGATTTCTTCAACTGGGTACTTCAAGTGTGGATCAATCACTACTCAAGGAGCTCTACAACAGACCTCCCTACAGAGCCATCAGACATACGTTGTGTATATCAAGGTCCATGACCCGGTGGACTCGTCACAAAGATAATGGTCGTCACAATACTTACCCATATGCTTGTTTGAATAGAGAAGCTCGCATATGGTTAAGAATAGTCAATTCCTGCTTGATTCCTGGGACACAATACACTAAGGTCACGCGTGATCGAGTCTGCTTGGTATATGCTCTAATGATGAATGTTCCCATCAACATTG
>NW_025837104.1:0-1029 GCF_002878395.1 Capsicum annuum | reverse complement strand
AAATTTCAAGATGACCTTGTTAATAAAGAATTTTTACTTAGGGTAGATTGTAAATCTGCCAAAGAAATTTTGCAAAAAGACATTAAAAATCTTGTTTCAAAACAAATATTTGCTAGATGGCAAGCTCTCCTATCTAGCTTTGATTTTCAAATTGAGTTTATTAAAGGAGAAAATAATTCCCTTCCCGATTTTCTAATAAGAGAATTCTTACAGGGCCAACATGAGACCCTCCACTCTGGGAAAAGTCCCAGCAGAAAGCAGACAAGATCACACCAGGATGGCTAGACCATTCGATTCCCCATCCGCATTAACAAACCCATTAAGACCATCGGTCCCTCAGAGGCCCACATTAAAATCGGAACTTCAGACGTCATTCCAAAACAAATACTCGGCTTTGGCAGAATTTCCAAACCTCACTCCACCAATGCCAAGTAAATTGGTCGATTTGAAGACAAATAAGCCTTTTGATAAAGGGCAATCCTCCAGTACATCAGTCCAAACCAAACAGAGTTACGCAATGAAGGCCCCTGAGACCTTTGCACAAGCCGTAGATCCCTCAGCGGTCACTCCAAAACAAACCCCTCCAATCAGAGAGGAATTCAAATTTATTACCACCCAGGTAATGCCAATCATTGCTTTAGACAAAGCATATGAGGGATATCCTTTAGAACAGCTGATCAAGCCTGTCTATAATGACAAGAATTTTGTGGATACTGAAAATCCTATTAAAACAAGAAGGTATTATGAGGCCATCCTCGTTGACACTGACTCAATTGAAGTCGAACATTCTATGAATGAACGGAATCCGGATTATATTGATTATTCGAGATTTACTATTAAAAGGATACTAACTCCTTTCAACTGGTTTGCAGATCACCTGCACACACCAATTGCACTATCTATGCCACATAGGCCACAAACTTATAATTGGTACGACTATAAGTCGGCATGGTTTAATTTCTTATATGTCAGACCAGGCCACACCTGGTTTATTAAATACTGTCCAGCAATGGTAGATGCCATTATCCC
>NW_025837103.1:0-1853 GCF_002878395.1 Capsicum annuum | reverse complement strand
CCACGGTAAGTTTTCCACCATAGTTGCTAGAATCTCTTCGTCGGGGAATGCATCATCAATATCAAGGTCGGTCTGCACCGTGTGCTCACTCTTAAGTCTAGATAGATAATCAGCTACTTGGTTTTCACAACCTTTTCTATCCTTTACCTCGAAATTGAATTCTTGAAGCAGTAACACCCTCCTAATTAGCCTTGGCTTAGCATCCTTCTTTGCCATTAGATATCTTAGAGCCGCATGATCTATATGAACCACTACCTTGGTTCCCAATAAGTAAGCATGGAACTTTTCGAAAGCATAAACAACTGCTAGAAGCTCTTGTTCAGTGACGGTATAGTTCTTCTGTGCTCCATTCAAGGCCTTGCTCGCGTAATAGATTGGATGAAATAGCCTTTCTCTTTTCTGACCAAGTACAGCACCCAAGGCTACACCACTTGCATCACACATAACTTCAAAAGGTAGAGACCAATCGGGTGCTACAATAATAGGAGCTTCAACTAGCTTTCCTTTGAGGCATTCAAATGCGTTCAAGCAATCTTCACCAAAGTAAAACTTTTCCTCCTTCTCCAAAAGTTTGCATAATGGGTTAGCAATCTTAGAGAAGTCTTTAATAAACCTCCGATAAAAACCAGCATGACCGAGAAAACTACGAACCCCCTTCACAGAAATTAGAGGTGGTAGTTGGCTCGATCAACTTCAATTCCCTTTTCAGACACCTTATGCCCGAGAACAATATCTTCCTTAACAATAAAATGACACTTCTCCCAATTTAACACCAGATTGAATTCCACACATCACTGCAAAGCCATACTCAGATTTGCCAAGCATGACTCAAATGACTCACCTACTACCGAAAAGTCATCCATAAACACCTCCAAGGTGTCTTCATCAGAGAAAATGGACATCATACACTACTGAAAAGTGGCAGGTGCATTACATAGCCCAAATGGCATTCGTTTGAATGCAAAAGTACCATATGGGCATGTAAAAGTGGTCTTCTCCTGGTCTTCGGGAGCAATGCAAATCTGATTATATCCAGAATAACCATCCAAGAAACAGAACCATCCTTTTCCTGCCAATCGATCAAGCATTTGATCCATGAATGGCATTGGGAAATGGTTCTTTAACGTCCACGAGTTTAGCTTCTGGTAGTCCATACACACTCTCCACCCTGTGACAGGCCTGAGTGGAATTAGCTCATTCTTCTCGTTTGCTACTACTGTCATGCCCCCTTTCTTGGGTACACAATGTACAGGACTCACCCATTTACTGTCTAAGATTGGATACACCACCCCTGCATCTAACTACTTTATGATTTCTTTCTTCACTACCTCTTGCATAGGTGGATTCAGACGATGCTGATGCTCAATAGTGGGTACGCAATCTTCCTCGAGCTGAATCTTGTGCATACATATCCCAGGAAGGATATCGATTATATCAGCAATAGTCCAACTAATAGCTCTCTTGTACCTCTTCAGAACAGAGATGAGAGCCTCATTCTGTTGTTCACCTAAATCGGCAGCAATAATAACCGGCAGTGTATTTCCACTACCCAAGAACACATACCTTAGATGACTGGGTAGCTCTTTCAATTCTAGCACCGGTGGCTCTTCAATGGATGGCTTCGCCGGTGGTAAAGGTCGATTCTTAAGGTCAAAGTCCAGCTTCTTGGGGGCATAAGAATACAACCCCATTCCTGTCAAAGAACAGATAGTTTCTTCGTACTCTTTAACATCCTCACGATCAAAGTTTAAAAGCACAGCAGCCAATGGCTCGACAGTAAGCTGCTTTTCTAAAGATAATTCCTTTTCATCCTCATAATAAACATCAGCTATAGAGAACACATTCATATCTTT
>NW_025837102.1:0-3184 GCF_002878395.1 Capsicum annuum | reverse complement strand
ATATGCTTCCTCAAAGTCAATCCATTAACCCCCAACTCATATAAACACAAAAAGGGCATAAATGCCTACAAAAGATAACGAAACAGGGATATAATTTTTAGGGAAAAGGGGAAATAACATGAAAGAAGATAAGTTCCCGCGCAGGGGAGAATAGAAAAGCTAGCTACTGGAGGCTTCTTCATCTGTTTTTGCCTTCTTTGCCTTGTTTACCTCATGTGCTATTTGATACCTATTGATGATAAGGTGACTCCCACATAATTGTGCCTTAAAGTCGTAAGTTATTTCTCCTATGCTATCGAGTTGGGAGGCCATGCTATCGTCCAAATCGATTAGGCATTGCCTGGCATCATCAGCGTCTTGCCTAGCTCTTTTCAACTCTTCCCTCAATGTATGTATGGTCAAAGCGTCTTCCATGTGCATCTGTCGGTGCGCAATTTCACTTTTCTGGAACTCATCTTATAGCATGTGAAGCAGAATTTGATGCTCGGATTCTACATCCACAACCCGAGTGGGCACATTTGGTCCCGGATTCAATGCTCCAGCGAGGCTCTTTTTCAACCACTCCTTGTAAGTGTCGCTGAATTCAGGTTCATACCCTATACGGAAAGAGACTTCTACCCACTTTTTCCTTCTCTATCCATTTATCATGTAGTCTTTGAGTGAGGGATTACTTTCATCATATTCGGTGAAGAATCTGAGCATAGAATCGATTTGAGGCGTCTCCTGTTTGATCTCGAATTGCCTAAGAACTCTGCCAGGATTGTAGGGTCGGGTTCCCTTGAGACCTGGGAGCACTAAGAAAGGCCATTCGCCCCCTCAAATGATGTATTTCCCTGGACAAAGATAGTTAAGGGACCATTGGACATCGCCATCTCTTAATTCTCTAAGAGTCTTAAACCAAAATTCGTGGGATGCTTCCCTTTTGAACTTGTGTAAAAATAACCACATGTCGTGCGATTCTAGTAGATTTCTCCTTGTTTTGTGATCAGGTTGTGCCGTTCTAGGATTTTTCACCAAATGCATCATCATCCACCATTGTAATATAAGGTTGCAGCCTTGAAAGAAACGATTCTCGACTTGACATCTTCCCAAAGCGCGATATATGTCGACAACAATCATAGGGGATAGGTTGTGGAATACTTTTTTAGAATTGTATTCCATTCCAAAGAAGAGTGCATGGGTCACTGTGACAACCCTCGGATGAATTGTGTCATTTTCCCCCTGCGGGAACACCATGGTTCCAAGTAGGCCTACCGCGAATGCAAAAGCTCTTGTTTCCTTCCATTTTGCTTCCAACTCCAATTTATGCCCAAATTTGTGAAAAGAGTTGAATTTTCCGAACCGACGGTACAACTCACGAAAAGTGATATTTGCTCCATCCCGTTCTCCTAGCCAGGTTCTTCATCAGTTAAAAATGCTTCCTTGATCTTTTAACGATCCCACACATCCGGGACTAAAATATTCTTATCTGGTGTCTCCTTTCTCTTAAAACACATTTCCGTACTCTCGTAGCAAATCAATACCTCTTCAATGGTGGGGGTCAATTCAACATCCCCGAAGCAAAATACCATGTTCTGAACATCCCAAAAAGTTGTTAGTACATGGATCATTTCGGGCCAAGCGTCCATCTCGATCAAAGAAGGAAGATGCCCAATGTGTGTTCTAACAATCTTTCTCTCTTCTGTACCCATGTAATCCCACCACAGTTTTAGGTAATCGTTGGGTTTGGTGACCATCTTAAACTTTTCACGAGAATGCAATTGAGCCATATCTACATAAAAGAAGACAAAATAAGCCTTTTCCCGATCCTAAAGGATACTGGATTGAATTTAGACAAATATATATTTCTTCAACACTTAAGCATGGTTCGTCTATGATTGACTCTGGGTCAAATAGACATAGGGCAGGTTTTCTAATGAGCCCTATACCCCGCTCGGATATTGGGTCGTCCTAGGCACATGCCTAAAATAAGGTTTTGGTTTCGTTCTATCCTCAGTGTCTAGAGTAGGCTTGGACACTGGTTCTCAAGCAGACAACTTGAGTTTGAAAATACGAACATCGTCAGACGACTCACGTACTGATAAGCTGTTCGTATTTTCAACACATTTTGGAATTGAACAACTAGGGTCGGAACATCCACGAAACCCCAAAACAGTTTATAAGATACAGGAAATGCTATGAGATGCGATAATTAAAATTTACATAATCGAAACACATAAACACATAAACAGTTAATCAAAGACAAAATAAAACATTTAGTTAGAACCTAGCTAGATCCTCAGCAGAGTCGCCATTTCTGTTTTGCGGAGAAATTTTGACTTTTGAAAGAGAGTCACCACTTTATTTTGAAAAGGAATTAAGAAACCTTTATAAAAGTTACTTCAAACGATTCAAAATAGAAAAATCGTTTTAAGTTAGAAGTTCTAGATAAGCGGTTCCTATTAACGTTTTAGGAAGGTGTTAGGCACCTAAAATGTCCGCTAACTTGTGGTTATCCGGACTATTTGAAAATCGTCTTTTGATTAACTTTGAAAAAGTTTATTTTTTGAAAAGAAAAAAGCAATTTTAGGAATATTTTGGTGTTTATGCAAAACTAGTTTTTTAGCGACTTAACTAAGGATTTAACTAGGTTCGCCAATCACATAAGGGAAACAAACATAAAGAACGGAGGGAAAGGGAGGAAGTAAGGGATTTAGGCCATTGGCCCAAACCAACAAAACCTGTCCTAGTCTAATTGGGCCTTTGACCCACTTCACCTGTCCTAATATAATTTTCATGCATTTGGCTTGGATCCTGCCTCCACCTGTGTTAAATACAACCTTGGCTTCATGGCCCGAATGAATGAATAAAATAAATAAACCAATAAAATAAATAAAGACAACAATAATTAAATAAAATTAAATAATAAATGAGACTTTTGTCTCTTAGCCGCTTCAAGAATGGGACTTTAACCCATTTATCCTTCTTTCGACTCCATACGTCAGTTCATTACTTAACCAACTTCGGGCTTGACTCAACGGATGGGCATGATTGGCCTATTAGGGAATGCAAATAGGAAAGAGTCCTTTTGGACTCCGAGGCGGGTTCATGCGAAAGAAGAAAAGGAAAGATTAGGAATTAGCTCGATTTAAAAAAATAAATAGAAAAGAGCTTTAATCGATACATGAACTATGCAACATAGCAA
>NW_025837101.1:0-3095 GCF_002878395.1 Capsicum annuum | reverse complement strand
TTGTTGAAAATTCTTATCTTTTGGTGATTTTAAAAGTGAATTAGTTTCGTTGGTGCCTTTGTTAGTTGAAAAAGCGTAAGTTTTGGTTACATTAATAGTGAACTAATGTTTAGGAGGTGATGTTTTTGGTGACTTTATTTGTTGAAAATGCTTAAGTGCCGGTGACTTTAATAGTGAACTTTTGTTTGGAAGGTGATGTTGGTTGTAACTTTATTTGTTTAAAATGCTTAAGTTCCGGTTACTTTAAAAGTGAACTTTTGTTTAGAATGTGATGTTGTTGGTTACTTTATTTGTTGAAAATGCTTAAGTGCCGGTGACTTTAATAGTTAATTAATGCTTAGAAGGAGATGTTGTTGGCGGCTTTATTTGTTAAAAATGCTTAAAATTTAGTGATTTTAAAAGTAAATTAGTTTCGTTGGTGCCTTTTTTAGTTGAAAAAGCTTACGTTTTGGTGACTTCAATAGTGAACTAGTGTTTAGGAGGTGATGTTGTTGGTGACTTTATTTGTTGAAAATGCTTATGTGCCGGTGACTTTAATAGTGAACTTTTGTTTGGAAGGTGAGGTTGTTGGTTACTTTATTTGTTTAAAATGCTTGAGTGCCGGTGACTTTAAAGTGAACTTTTGTTTAGAACGTGATGTTGTAGGTTACTTTATTTGTTGAAAATGCTTGAGTTCCGGTGACTTTACTAGTGATTTAGTCTTTAGAAGGTGATGTTGTTGGTGACTTTATTTGTTGAAAATGCTTAACTTTTGGTGACTTCAATAGTGAATTAGTTTCATTGGTACCTTTGTTAGTTCAAAAAGTTTAACTTTTGGTGACTTTAATAGTGAACTAGTGTTTAGGAGGTGATGTTGTTGGTGACTTTATTTGTTGAAACTGCTTAAGTGCCGGTGTCTTCAATAGTGAACTTTTGCTTGGAAGGTGATGTTTTTTGTTACTTTATTTGTTGATAATTCTTGAGTGCCGGTGACTTTAAAAGTGAACTTTTGTTTAGAAGGTGATGTTGTTGGTTACTTTATTTGTTGAAAATGCTTATGTTCCGGTGACTTTAATAGGGAATTAGTGTTTAGAAGGTGATGTTGTTGGTGACTTTATTTGTTGAAAATGCTAAACTTTTGATGACTTTAAAAGTGAATTAGTTTCGTTGGTACCTTTGTTAGTTGAAAAAGTTTAAATTTTTGTGACGTTAATAGTGAACTAGTGTTTAGGAGGTGATGTTGTTGGTGACTTTATTTGTTGAAAATCGTTATGTGCCGGTGACTTTAATAGTGAACTTTTGTTTGGAAGGTGATGTTGTTGGTTACTTTATTTGTTGAAAATGCTTAAGTTCTGGTGACTTTAATAGTGAATTAGTCTTTAGAAGTTGATGTTGTTGGTGACTTTATTTGTTTAAAATGCTTAAATTTTGGTGACTTTAATAGTGAATTAGTTTCGTTGGTACCTTTGTTAGTTGAAAAAGTTTAAGTTTTGGTGACTTTAATAGTGAACTAATATTTAGAAGGTGATGTTGTTGGTGACTTTATTTGTTGAAAATGCTTAAGTGCCGGTGACTTTAATAATGAATTAGTGTTTAGGAGGTTATGTTGTTGGTTACTTTATTTGTTGAAAATGCTTAAGTGCCGTTGACTTTAATAGTGAACTAATGTTTAGAAGGTGATGTTGTTGGTTACTCTATTTGTTGAAAACGCTTAAGTGCCAGGGACATTAATAGTGAACTAGTGTTTAGAAGATGATGTTGTTGGTGACTTTATTTGTTGAAAATGCTAAACTTTTGGTGACTATAACAGTGAATTAGTTTCGTTGGTACCTTTATTAGTTGAAAAAGTTTAACTTTTGGTGACTTTAATAGTGAACTAGTGTTTAGGAGGAGATTTTGTTGGTGACTTTATTTGTTGAAAATGCTTACGTGCCGGTGACTTTAATAGTGAACTTTTGTTTGGAAGGTGATGTTGTTGGTTACTTTATTTGTTTAAAATGCTTAAGTGCCAGTGACTTTAAAAGTGAACTTTTGTTTAGAAGGTGATGTTGTTGGTTACTTTATTTGCTGAAAATGCTTAAATGCCGGTGGCTTTAATAGTGAATTAGTTTTTAGAAGGTGATGTTGTTGGTGACTTTATTTGTTAAAAATGGTTAACTTTTGGTGACTTTAATAGTGAATTAGTTTCGTTGGGGCCTTTCATAGTTGAAAAAGCTTAAGTTTTGGTGCCATTAATAGTGAGCTAGTGTTTAGGAGGTGATGTTTTTCGTGACTTTATTTGTTGAAAATGCTTAAGTGCCTGTGATTTTAAAAGTGAACTTTTGTTAAGAAGGTGATGTTATTGGTTGGTGATGTTGTTGGTTACTTTATTTATTGAAAATGCTTATGTTCCGGTGACTTTAATAGTGTATTAGTGTTTAGAAGGTGATGTTGTTGGTGACTTTATTTGTTGAAAATTCTAAAATTTTGGTGACTATAAAAGTGAATTAGTTTCGTTGGTACCTTTGTTAGTTGAAAAAGTTTAACTTTTGGTGACTTTAATAGTGAACTAGTGTTTAGGAGGTGATGTTTTGGTGACTTTGTTTGTTCAAAATTCTTATGTGTCGGTGACCTTAATAGTGAACTTTTGTTTGGAAGGTGATGTTGTTGGTTACTTTATTTGTTTAAAATGCTTAAGTTCCAGTAGACTTTAAGAGTGAACTTTTGTTTAGAAGATGATGTTGTTCATTACTTTATTTGTTGAAAATTCTTAAGTGCCGGTGACTTTAATAGTGTATTTGTGTCTAGAAGGTGATGTTGTTGGTGACGTTAGTTGTTGAAAATTCTTATCTTTTGGTGATTTTAAAAGTGAATTAGTTTCGTTGGTGCCTTTGTTAGTTGAAAAAGCGTAAGTTTTGGTTACATTAATAGTGAACTAATGTTTAGGAGGTGATGTTTTTGGTGACTTTATTTGTTGAAAATGCTTAAGTGCCGGTGACTTTAATAGTGAACATTTATTTGGAAGGTGATGTTGTTGGTTACTTTATTTGTTGAAAATGCTTAAGTGCCGGTGACTTTTAAAGTGAACTATTGGTTAGAAGGTGATGTTGTTGGTTGGTGATGTTGTTGGTTACTTT
>NW_025837100.1:0-6149 GCF_002878395.1 Capsicum annuum | reverse complement strand
GTTTATAAAAAAGCATATCAATTTAAATTTTAATGTTGATTAATTATGTGTAAGAATTAATTGTAAAGTATTATCCAATTAGAAAATTGACATGTGTCCATATTAATAAGATTTAAAAAATTATCTTTTGCCCCTAACTTGCCTCCAAGAGAATAAATAAACTCTCTGGGTGTGTTTGGCATGAAGAAAATCTTTTCCGGTGTGTTTTCTTGGCTTATATGTTTTGGAAAATGTTTTCCAAATTAACTTATTTTCCTTAAATCTAAGAAAAATGACTTTCCTTCAAAAAGTAAGGAAAACATTTTTCAAAACTCTCTTTCAATCTCATTTTAAAGTTGAAATGTTCGTATAATTCTCAAAATCATTTACTCCGCCCCTTGCCTCCAATATCCTATCACCCTGATACCACTCCACCCCACCCCTACCTCTACCCTCACCCCACCCACTACCCCCATCCCCACCCTCAAAATTCAATTGTTTTAAAAAGTATTTTAAAAATTTTTCTTAGTTTATTCCCTACCCCCACCCTACGCCTACCAGTCCCCCTTCAAAAATAATATCTACATTTTATTAAAAAATTCAAACTTTTAATTCACCCTACCCCCCTTACTAGCCCCCTCCCCCATCCCTTCCCCACCACCCCTCAATCACAACCTAAAAAAAAAAATTATTTTTAATCCCTCTCTCCCTCACTCCCCTATTCTGACCCCCAGCTCCTACTACCCCTTCTCCCCGCCAATTTTTTAATTTTTTTTCTTAACAAAATAAATTCAAAACTTTTTCTTACTCCACCCCTACTACCTATTCTGATACCTCCACCCACCCGCCAACCAACCCACTTCCAAAAAGGAATTTAATTTTTTTAATTTATTTTTTAAAAAAGGATTTTAAAATGTATATTTACGCTTTAGCTAAACACTAAAATGTATTTTTTGAAAAATATTTTTTCATTCACCAATCAAATACTAGAAAATATTTTTTGAAAAATATTTTTCAGAAAATATTTTTCATCCACCGACCAAACATAAGAAAATAAGTAAAAAATTAACTTATTTTTCAGAAAAAAAATTTCTATGAAAAACATTTTCCTTCGTACCAAACACACCCTCTATGCCATATTTTTCATTTTTAATTAGTTCATAATACGCCCCTAAAAAGAAAAGGTTAAGGTTTATAGTTAAAAGTGTGGTCATAATTCAAAGGGATATCTATGCTTTTTTTCCTTTTCAGAATATGTCCCATGGCTTAGGACTCTGGTCTAGAGATACGTGTGCAACAATTGCTGTTAGAGACGCATGTCCCAAGCCCGAATCATAGCTTTAGTCTAGGTATAGGAGTGCAACCATTGATCCGTGCATGTCACGAGTTTAAATTATAACTTTGATCTAGATATACAAGTGCACTAGATGATTTGTTAGGTGCATGTCACAAATCCAAATTATCCATTTAGCCTAGTCTAGCGATAGGAGTGCAATAGTAATGAACTCGGAATCAAAATAAGATAAATTATGAATAAAGTGATCAAAATAGATCATCTATTTAATAAATTATTAAAATAGATTAAACGTAATAAATTATTATATTTTATACTTTTTTCTTAACTATTACGTTTTATACTTTTTTCTTAACGGTTAACAAACAGACTTAACTTTTTGTAAAACGTAATAAATTATTACATTTTACAAATCTTTTTATAAAACGTAATAAATTATTACGTTTTACAATTTTTTTATATTATGTTATACAATTCTTTTTTTATAAAACGTAATAAATTATTATGCTTTACCAAAGAAAATTATAAGACGTAACAAGTTGTTACGACTTAGCTTTTATGTCTACTTGTTCTCAAATCTGACAAATCGTAAGAAAAACTTACGGCCTACACTTTATGTCAAATTATAAAAAATTACCTTGTTACGACTTAGCTTTTATGTCTACTTGTTCTCAAATCTGACAAATCGTAAGAAAAACTTACGGCCTACACTTTATGTCAAATTATAAAAAATTACCTTTTACGCTTTATGTCAAATTACACTATCTTTATGTCAAATTATAAAAAATTACCTTTTACGCTTTATGTCAAATTACACTATCTTTTCTGTTTGTCTAAAACAATTTTTTTTTTTTTTTGTAGTTTTTAATTAGTGTTTTGATTAGGATTTTAAGGAAACTCATATGCACAAATACGTTTCTTATTATAATTAATGGAGTAAAAAATCACAATTTAAGTTACAAGTGTACAAAAATCAAACTAATAAAAATATTATTAATTTATTGCTAATGAGTTAACGACTTATAATGATTTTATAAAAAAAAATTATTGAATTATTAATTTGATTTTAATATTTTTTTTACCGGGTTATTGGGTAAAGTATGTAGGGGTTAGGTATGTAGTTAAGAACCTTTAGCTTCTTAACTACATCCACTACTATTTAGACATAGTAAAAAAAATTAAAATTGAATTAATAACTCAATAATTTATTTTTTTTTATAAGATTACTCAATAACGATAAATCAATAACATTTTATCGATTCGATTTTTGTACATTCCTAACTTAAATTGTGATTTCCTACTCCATTAATTATAATAAAAAACGTATTTGTGCATGTAAGTTTCTTCAAAATCCTAATTGAAACATGAATCAAAAACTACTACGAAACTACCAGAAAAAATAATTTATATTTTTGACGGTGATAAATTACAATGTCCTTACACAAGGATGAGAGTAACAAGAGAGTGAACAGGCTGAGTAGGCTAGAGTGTTCAGAGATACACAACCAGATATTTACAATGAGGAAACTAACAAAAAGACACAATAAGTTTCCTAGCCTAATCTATGTCAGCCCTCAAAAGGGACTCTCAGCAAAAAGGGGGAGGGTCGGAATAGATATTGGCATTTGAAACACCTAGATGAACTACTACAGTTTATTTTCATGCGGGTCCGAGCATCTTACTATCTCCATCCCATTAGCAACTACAAGGAAGATCAAAATAAGGAGGGTAAGGAAGTATGGACGCATAAACGGAAGAAAAATGATAGAAAAAAGAACTTACATAAATCTGAAGTATCATCCAGGAATCTGAGACCCTCAACACAACACAAAAAGAAGAGCTTCATCCCATCCATCGGAGAACGCACCTGAAAACAACAAAATGGTCCATTAATGAAGGTAAAGAGCAAGCTGAAATCATAAAAGAAGAGGAGACACCAACTTTTGATAGTTGATAAACACAGGACCAGCTTTAATCCATGGTATTTGATTGATAACTCACAACAGATACACGAAGAACTCAAGTTTCATACAGTGAAAGTCAACATTTTTCATCTGGAACAGAGAACTTGCGACGGAGAAGAGTAGAGAAGAGAATAGGAAACCCTCACTTTTTTTATATGTAATCACAAAAGGAAATGGGCCGGGTATTTTTCAGAATGGGTTGGTCCATTCTCGGTTGTGGGTGTTTTAAATAATGGTGGGTTGATCCATCTTTGTAAATTTTTTATATGGGTTATTAATAAAAGTCAAAATTAAATTAAAAAAGCACACACACATACACTCACAAAAATATAATTCTTTTAGACTAACAGAAAAGATAGTGTAATTTGACATAAAGTGTAAAAAATAACTTTTTACAATTTGACATAAAGTGTAATCCGTAAGTTTTTCTTATGATTTGTCAGATTTGAGAAAAAATAAACATAGAAGCGGTGATGTGATAAAACACTAATTTATTCTTTTTAGATTTTTATGTAAGTCATAACAATTTGTTACGTTTTAAATTTTTTTTGATAAAATATAATAATTTATTATGTTTTATAAAAAGTCAATTCCATTAGTTGATCGTTAGAAAAAAATATAAAACGTAATAATTTATTACGTATAATCTATTTTAATAATTTATTAAATAGATGACCTATTTGAGTCACTTTATTCATAACTTACTTATTTTGATTTCGAGTTCAATAGTTAATGTGTTAGATACATGTCATATCATGTGTTTAAATTATGATGCCGACTGATAGATAATAGAAATGAATTATGTCTTTGGTCTAGGGAAGCGTGTATAACAGTTGATGTGTTAGATGCATTATCATAGGTTCGAATTATGATGTTGACCGATAGAAGATTGATATCTAAGCAGAGAAAGACTAGGATGACTCTGTGCACATAGCGGTCGTTTGGTATAGAAAATAGGATAAACAAAGTTATCTTGAGATATCTCATTGTTAAGTTATCCCATCATATATTTAAAGTCGCTTACTTCATCGTTATAATGTAAATGGTGGGATGATAATCTCTGAAGTAATTAATATTTTTAATCAAACACTTGGTCAAAATAATTCTGCCTTGTTTGAAAATTTCAGATCCCTCATACTAAGCAAGCCCTTAGAGTTTCAAATTGAGCCATTATTGGTGATTTCTTGGTTATCAAAAGACAAGAAATCTATGTAGTTTTTTAATGAATATTGTTGATAATATTCCACAACTTTTAGATCACGTGTTTGACACCCTTTTTTTAGTTTGAATTTTTTTTATAGTGGATATCAATAATGGCACTATTGATATTTTATAACGATCCAAAAATCGGGGTCATGATGACACTATTGCAACTCAGCCTTGATAGTAAGCCAAACACTCTCAAAAGAAAAGAAATACGAAATATTACATAAAGTAAGGCAAAATGAGACTTATAGAACGGAGTCTGGCCAACACATGTACAATATAGTGGATGTCTAAACAAAATATCATAAAAATTTCAAAAATAGTGTCAAAAGTGTAAGAACATATAATACATAACCTACTCTGAATAATACATAGTCTGTCTCCAAAATAGAAATAAAGACAACAAATAGATGGAAGAGGTCTGGAGTCGACTCTGAAAAGCCTAGAGTGCACCAGTACCTTGATAAATCACCAAATCAATCGGACGAATCAATCTCCACAAGTCGTACTCGTTTTAGAATCTACACCAAAAGGGCACAATAAGAGTAACTACGATCCAATCACTTGTACTCAGTAGGTATCATAGGCCGATTGAACAAAGTATGAAATAATATAAGTAAAGAAAATACTATAAGCACGCAACTTGCAAGAAGAAAAGTTTCCAAATGGTAGTTCACACCTTCTCTACTAACAGTTCTAATATAAATGACAGCAAATTGAAAAACATATATACAAGTATAGATAGAATCCAAATACACGACAAATAACACGTAAAACTAATATATGATGTGCAAATGCAATGCAATGCAATGGATGATGAAGCGAATAGTTGAAAGGCATAACATGACTTTCTGTATACACCTGTTGAGTTTCAATGCTCTCAAAATAGGACCCATGGATGGTTTACACCCTATATACTATCTCAAGTTTTCACTAATCTCAATCTCATGTCTCAATCTACCCGACTGGCACATCCATCGTTCTAGGTATTCTTAAAAGTGTTTTATTTTCTTTTAAAAATCAACGTTTTTCAATGATATCGTATATCATGAATGTGTATGTATGCAATGAGGATATAATACTCATAATCAAACAGTATGAAGATATTCATTCCTTTCAATACGTATAAAAGTGAGATCAGAAATTAATTCAGTATGTCAATAATTCATGATATCAGTTCTATGGACACTGTTAAAATAAACATGCATGTAAGACATCATTAATATCATATCAATCATAACTCAAGTATTTCTATCATGATAAAGAAATATAGTGCTCAATAAGACCTATAATATTCATTCAAGTCCCCGCACAAGCATCACATTAATAAATAAGACAATCAAATGCATAAATATAGCCAATGATGTCAAATAAAGCCTCCAGATGAACAACACATAATATATAATATCATAAGCCAACAACAGAGAATAAGCCCCTCACACAGGCATCACCCAATATATAATAACTCAAAAATTACATTCCTTAGTTATTTTCTCCAACCCATAGCATGCTTTACTTATTCATTAACTACCCAGCCAGGGGTGAACCTACATAGGCGTCAGGGGTTCATCCGAACCTCCTCGGCAAAATATTACATTATATAAGATAGAAAATCTATATTTTTGTACATATATTAATTTTGAACCACCTGAATTAATGATATGAAAAATCTTGGTGGTGTTGGGTTGCGCTACTTGGTCCACATG
>NW_025837099.1:0-1445 GCF_002878395.1 Capsicum annuum | reverse complement strand
TAAATGTTCACTTGCCATATTTCTGGATCCTTGTAAATATTCACTTGCCATATACAGATCCTTGTAAATATTTACTTGCAATTTAAAAATCCTTGTTAGTTGTATATATGCATTATACGATGATGAATGAAAGACACAGAAAAAAAAGTTTTCTCCATTCTAGTCTTTTGCTGTTTTTACATTTCAAGAAAAAATGACAAGAATCCTACAGATTCTGACAACCTTTTGCCGGCTCTTACTCTTTCAACTCTTTGATTCAGCAATTTCTCTTTTTTGTGATTATTTACAATGATTATTTGTTTTATCAGAAGGATTAGATAAGTTCTTTGAATTGTTCTTGTGCTATTTGTTTGTGGGGTATTTTATTAATTTTCAGTAGAAAACTAGTAGTAAATAGTTTTGCGTCATGTCTCTTCTGGTAGTAGTATTAGTATATATTTTTATTTTCTACTTGTTGTATCATAAACCTCTATTTTTTTACATGCTGCTGTTGTTAATATCCTCGTGTTTGTGCTTTCCTTGCCGAGGATTTATAGGAAACAAATTTTGTACTTGCCAAGGTAGGGATTACGTATGTTGTTGTTGAAGAAGAAGCATGTAGAAAGAGAGATGTTTTGCTTTGTATCATAAGTATTTAGTTAGCTTGCAGTATTTTCATGAATGGATAATGATTTGTGAGTGTCTGTTTATGAGTGTTTTGCTTTGTCCTTTGAAATCTCATGGACACTAGTTTGATTCATGTACAGTCTCCATACATAGAGATGATGAAGAACAACTTCTTCTTTTTTCTATCATCAACTAATGATGCAAACAAGACCCCTTCACCATCATTAAAGTCCAAGGAAGTTTCTTCTTGGAGGAGTGTTTCATTGTCATCTGGATCCTTCTATGACAGTGGGTCAGGAAAAAAGAATTTCACAGATCTGAGCAAATCTCCCCATGATCACAGTAAGAAAGTTCATCCTAAGAAATCTGGTCGTGATTCAAGCCGTTATGCATATCATTTTGTTGTAGCTTCATTTTTCACATTTAAACTGATGTTTTAATTTACATTTGCTTGTCCAAAGTAATGACAAATATTTCTTCACGGAAGAGACCTTAGTGTTCCAGTGTTGATTCGGACTATTAGAAGATTGACAAATGAGAAGGTACAAATGGCTTCTGAAGTTTCAAGTATGCTACGGAATCAAGTTGCTGAAAGGGCTTCTGCTAAGGAAGAAGCCAGCATATTACAGGCAGAACTAGATTCACGGACACGAAGATTGGAGATAGAAAAGAATGAGTTACAATCAATAGTACTGGAAAAGGAGTTGGATAGAAGATCCAGCAATTGGTCTCTAAAACTTGAGAAATACCAAATTGAATAACATAGACTCCGTGAAAGGGCGAGAGAGCTTACAGAGAAGAATGTCTCTCTACAAAGGGAAGTCTCTTCATTTAATGAG
>NW_025837098.1:0-1718 GCF_002878395.1 Capsicum annuum | reverse complement strand
TCATTCAATTTGTCTCGTCTTGGTGATTTATGTTTTGGTTTCCGTTATATTTCAGGGTAAACAGGAAATCAAGAAACCTAAATATGTGCAAATTTCCGTTGAATCTTATTCACATTTGACTGTACTGGAGGATCAAGTTAAGTCTCTTGAGGAACAAGTGAGTGGCTTAGAGGATGAAGTCAAGGATTTGAATGAAAAGTTGGCTGCTGCACAGTCAGAAATGACTAATAAGGAAAACCTGGTAAAACAATACGCTGAAGTTGCTGAAGAAGCCGTCTCAAGTGATGTTCCTTATTGGCTTGTGTTTTTCTTGCAACAAGTGTTTTGCAACTTGGTACTGAATTCTTTTATTCACATCTCTCTGTACAGGTTGGGAGAAGGCTGAGTCAGAAGCCGCGAAACTGAAAAATTACCTGGAATCCGTTACTCTTTTGAAGCTTACTGCTGAAGACAGGGCATCACATCTGGATGGTGCACTGAAATTACATCTGGATGGTGCACTGAAGGAGTGCATGCTGCAGATACGAAATTTGAAAGAAGAACATGAACAAAAGCTGCATGATGTGATTCAGAATAAAACCAAGCAGTTTGAAAAAATGAAGCATGAGTTTGAAGCAAAATTAGCTAACCTGGACCAACAGTTACTCAGGTCTACAGCGAAAAATTCTTCACTCTCAAGGTCTTTGCAGGAGCGTTCTAGTACAGCTCAGTGAAGAAAAAACCCAAGCTGAAGCAGAAATTGAGATTTTGAAGAGCAATATCGAGTCATGTGAAAGGGAAATAAATTCTCTGAAATATGAACTCCAAATTAACTTAAAGGAACTAGAAATTCGTATTGAGGAGAAAAATATGAGCATACGGTCTGCAGAAGTTGCAAACAAGCAACACCTGGAGGGAGTGAAGAAAGTTGCAAAATTGGAAGCAGAGTGTTGGAGATTACGTGGTCTTGTGCGGAAGAAGTTGCCTGGGCCTACAGCCTTGGCCCAGATGAAGCTTGAGGTTGAAAGTTTGGTTAGAGATTATGGGGACAGCCATGTAAAGAAATCCCAAGGAGGAAGGCCCAGTTTGGCAAATTTTTCATTGGATAGTGTGCAGAAGTTCCATAAAGAGAATGAGCAACTTACAGAACGCCTTTTGGCAATGGAGGAGGAAACAAAGATGTTGAAAGAGGCTTTGTCACACCGGAACAGTGAATTACAGACATCCAGGAGTATTTGTGCAAAGACGGCCAGCAAGCTTCAAAATTTGGAAGCACAGCTACAAGCAAATGCTGAACAGAAGAGCTGACAAAAGTCCACCATTCAACGTCAGCATTCTGAGGGTTCCTTTACGCATGAAACAAATCACCTTCCAAGACTGGCTTCCGTGTCCGAGGATGGAAATGACGATAATGTTAGTTGCTCTAGCTCTTGGACGACAGCATTAATGTTTGAACTCTCCCATGTTAAGAAGGAGAAGAACTTTGACATTTTTAGTCACCTGGATCTCATGGATGACTTTTTGGAGATGGAGAAATTGGCTTATCAGTCAAGTGACACAAATGGAATAGTTTTGATTCCTGATAATTCCAAATAATACAAGAACCGAAACTACCTCCATGCATGTCACCACAAGCCCAGATTCTCAGCTGAAAGAACATAATGAGCCAAGTATATCAGGAAATCAAGAATCTCACAAAGAGGAAGTGTTTTATAACTGCTTGTAGCAGTTATAAAACA
>NW_025837097.1:0-1231 GCF_002878395.1 Capsicum annuum | reverse complement strand
TATTTCTTACTTTACAATCTTGTATGATTGAGGTGATGATAGATAGTGGCGGCAATAATTACAAAGTGCCTCATTTGAACAAAAATGGACTAGAAAGAGAAGAAAACTTTCCTCTCCAACTTCATTGTGATATTGAAATCGTCTGTAAAGATTTGGCTCTACTTCAACAATGATATGGGTTATTATTATGGTAAAGCTCTTTATTTTGAAGTTGGAATGGTGTTCTTTCAAGTAGTATGTAGAAGTAATGTACTACTTTTGTGTATAGCCGTAGTGATCATCATGTAACATTTACAATGATGTTTTGTCAAATATGTTAGGAGTACTATTTTTGTGTACAGACATGGTGATCATAATGTATTTTTTGTACTCATGAATAACTCTACTTACAATGATATAAGTCCCGCCAGCTTATATATACTTACACGTCTTTTTCTATCTTTAATGTTGTTTTATGCTTCTATTTGTTTCTTACTTTCTTATCACATAATAGAGGGTTGCGTAAATGGAAGGAAGGAGAAAAGGGAAGTGGGTTTCTTCGAATGACCTTTGTCTATTGAACGATGACTGCTTTCCTTATACTTTGTCTTGTCCCGTTCAAAGTTGTCTCGCTCCCTTTCCCTGTCAGATATCCTACCACTATCACGTTTATGAGACTTTAGTTTTCCTTGATCCTTACTCTTGATAAAATTTATTGTCCTTTATCTGTGACATTTATTTTTCTTTCATGTCATTGATTTGTTTTTTCTATTTATACTTTACTGTTTATGGACGTTGACTGGTGTATACTGTATTTGAAAGTGTGCATCTGAAGTTTTCTTGGTATTGATATCCCCACTTTAGGATGTTATTCATTAAGACAATGGTAACTTCCATGTTATGTTTGTTAAATTTGGTGTTCTGTGAGTCACTCTCACTGTTGTCAAGTGACTGAACATTTAATCATAAGCTGACAATCTGATGATCTGAGTTTATGTTGAAATATCACAGAACATGGGATAACCTATGTTCTTCTGGTGAAGAGAGAGCTGAGAAAGGAGAAACGTAAGGTTGTGAATGGTGGGAAAGCAAATAGGAGTGTGTCATCTGTGTTGACCTACTTTAAAAAATGAAAAGGTCGGGCTGTTAACTTTACTGTTTTAGGGTGGTTGTGGAAGACTGGCTTCTTGAAGAGCTCTACGAGAGGTGCATTGCATTAGCTTGATATTTGTTGGAAACTAAGTATTCGGTG
>NW_025837096.1:0-4792 GCF_002878395.1 Capsicum annuum | reverse complement strand
AAACAAACATAATCAAGAAATTTTAACTTACATTGAGGACTTTAAAACCACTCTCTGTATGAAGCACCCCCATTCCAACCATCCTAGGTCTTTTATAAGTTATCCATCTACCTTTGCTAGCACCAGTGACACCATCTCCTCTTGATGTACCAGTATAATCAACAACACCAGTTTCTCTACCTCTACCAGTTTCACCCATAACTACAGCACCAGCTGCTCTACCTCTACCTGCTCCACCAATAACTGCAACACCAATTCCTCTACCTCTACCAACTCCACCAACAACTGCAGAACCAGCTCCCCTACCTCTACCAGCTACCTCCATAAAAAACTGTAGCACCAGCTCCTCTACCTCTACCAGCTCCACCAAAAACTGCAGGACCAGTTTCTCTACCTCTACCAATAGCTCTATCAATGGCACAAGTTGCAGTTTCTTTTCCTCTATCAATACCCACAGTAGTAGTAGTTGATGCAGGTGATCCTTTTCCTCTACCAGTAGCTGCTGCTGCTGCAGTAGCCTACAATACATAAGAAAAAATATAATGAGAGAAAAAGATTAAAGCAAATAAAAGAAAATTAAAATACTAGTAAATTACAAGTCAAATGTTACCTTTGTAGATTATTTTGGTCTTCCTCTTCTTTTACTTGTGTTTGGTGCTGCTGAAGAAGAAGCCATACTAGTTCTAGTGGAACTTGAATTCAATAGACAACTCCTTTTATTATGACCCTTGTTGTGACATGTGTTGCAGGTCATCTCAACACCCCTCTTTGATAATTTTCCAGTCCTGTTTTCATTCTGCTATCTTTTTTTCTAGATTTACTGGGTTTGCCTGGAAGCTTTCTTATTGTAGGTGGTATAACAGAAAGATTGGTTGACTTGGGCCACATTTTCATACCAGTAACAGGCTGAATGATGTAACTATAATCTTGAGGTAAGTTTGCTTAGTATACCAATGTGCAACATAGTTAATGGGTTCTAGCCTTCTAAAGTGTAGTGCAGCTATTGCATGACAACAAGGTATACATTTTAACATCTAATACCTATATGTACAAGTATTATCCCTCAAATTCACTATAAAAGTATTTCTCCATCTATCCTTAACTTCAAAACCAAATTCACCATTTCACTCTAGAGTACACTTCATTGCTTTTGATGTGTTCTCTTGCAACACTTTTAGTACCATAAGAGAAATATCAGTAATCCATGTTTCAGAAAACTATCTCAACTGTCCTATACTTCTCATCACCTTAACCCTTATTTCTTTAAGCATAGATATGATAGTCTTGTATCTTGCCCCTAGCATCCATGAGTTAAAGTTTTCAGCCATGTTATTGTCAACACTATCACAACAACTGTGATATTTGAAGTAAACCTTAGACCACCTTTCTATGTTGTACCACAGAAGATCTTTACAAATTTTATCTCCTAACATCTCCATATGATCCAAATTTTTTCTCAATTCTCGCTCATATGTAGATTTGGCACACTTCCAAAAATAGTTTCTTCTTTCAATACCTCTCCAATCCTTAGACCAGTTGGCTAGAACATGTCTAGCACACATTCTTTGCTCTGCATTTGGCAGTAAATCTGAAATTGCACTATCAAGACCCCTTAAACAAAATAAAATATATCAGTTGACATAAGTATAAAACAGGTCCCAAATTTTTTTTCAGAAAATAAATAAGAGAAAATATATGAGGTTACCTTCTGTATATCAGTAATAGTAGTCACTTCAGACCCATCTCCCAGCTCAAGATCATTTTTCAGAAGTCTAATAAACCATCTCAAAGTGAATTTGTTTTCAACTTCAACCACTGCCCAAGCTAGTGGTAGCATATGGTTATTCCTATCCTTACAAACAACCACAAGTAATTGACCCTTACAAACACTTTTCAAAAAACAACCACCAAACCCAATACATCTCCTGGCACCAGATTTGAATGCTCTCTTCAAAGCATCAAAACATATGTAAAAAGATTGGAACTGTTTTCTTCCACCTTCAATGCTTGCAAACAACAACCATGGACAACCATCTACACACTTTACTCTAACCCTTTTTGATTCATTGACGAACTTATTTAACTCTACATGTTCTTGAACAACATATCTAGTAAAAGCTTTTCTAAACTCTCCAACATTTGCAAAACAAAGTCCAAGCTCCCAAACTATTAATTTACAAGTAGGATCAAGCATAATCCTCTTATAATTTCTTTTTGCTCTCCTTGTTTTTCCTTCTCTTCTAGCAGGTTGTTCAACCTCAGCATCCCCATAAATATCCTGATCAGAATCTATTTCAAAACTTACCTCATCATCTGAATCAATATATGGCTCATCTTCAGCTATCTTGCCCTCTAGACTATTTTTTTCTTGGATAAAATCGCATCATATCCCACATCCACTCCCTTTTTACCTAAGCTAACATCTCTTGCTCTAGGCTCTATCCTTTTATTTTTTTCTCTTTTTGGTTTCATCAGATCTCTTCTTTTTGGCAGCCCTCTTTTGTTCCCTCAGAATCCTTACCTCCTCATGAACATCACTACCATATTCATCATCTTTAATGTCATAAAAGAAATCACAATAATCTGATTTTTCACTATCATCACTTTCACTTTTCCAATCTGATGGAATGACTGGGACATCTTCTGCAATAACAAAAGCAGTGTCACCTAAATTCTGATTAATACCAACAGAAATACCAATTCTCACCAGTAGCAGAAACACCATTTACATTACCCAAATCATCACTCCTACCACTACCACCACCATTACCTAAGTACTCACCCCTAGCAACAACACTATTAGCACCAAAGTCCCCACCAGCAACAAAAAATCACTGTCACAACCAGCTAAGTACTGAGCCCTAGCAGCACCACCACCATTACACAAATCCCCACCAATAGTAGAAAAACCGCCACCACCTAAGTCCTCACCCCTAGCAGCAATACCAACATCACCAAAGTCCCCACTACTAGCAAAAAAAGCACTACCACCCCCACCTAAGTTCTCACCCTAAGCAGCAACACCACCATCACCCAAGCCCCCACTAATAGCAAAAACACCACCACCACAACCACCTAAGTCCTTACCAATAGAAGAAATATCATCACCACCACCTAGGTCTTCACCCCTATCTACAGTACCACAATCACTCAAGTTTTTAGTAAAAGTAGGTTCATTAGGTATTGCAACTTCTACAAAGTCCTCTTCAAACCCTAAGTCATCACAGTCCCCTAAGTCTTCACTTAACTCTTTATCAAAATTAGGACAAGATTCTCCTCCCACATGGGAGTAATATTCAATAGATGGGACCACATTTGTCACATCAACTAAATGTGTCAAATATAACTCAATAACATCTTCATTTCTAAGTAGAGGTAAAATGCCCAAAATATCCCTATCACATATTACTATTACTAATTTTTTCTTTTGCGAGGTCTAAGATAAACAATACATGAGGAACAATTATACCCAATTTTCTTCACGATATCAATAAATTTAACGTAAGAAAGTTTGTCTACATCCACATTGAAACAGTCAGTAACAGTACCTCTATGATACTTAATACTCAATTTTTGTTGTAATTTTCCTCCACGATGAAACCTTAATGTAACATACACAAAATCCATGGTTAATTTGAAGAAAAATAAAAAAAATAGCACCTTAGAATTGTTCACGGCAAAAATCCTAATATCAAAGCAAAACAACTCTAATAATTACCTGAGTAGTCAAATTTCGTCACAGAGCAACCATGGATTTCATAAAGAGCCACAGAAATAACTTAATTTGAAGTGAAATTGAGTGAAATCGACTGTAATCGAGTGAAATCTACTGAAATCGAGTCAAATCGACTGAAATAGAGAGGTTTTAGAGAGAGAAAAAATTGAAATAGGTTATTTTTTAGGTTTCGGGTATTTGATTAGAGTGGGTCGGGTTATACACGAGAAAGGGTCGGGTTATAACATCAATCAATCAAAGGGCGCGTGCTTAACAACACTCAGTCTTGACTTGGGTTAGGCTATTAAGAGGTTGAAATAATTCACTTTAAAGATGTTAAGGGGGTAAATAAACGGAAGTTAAGTTTAAGTGCTAAAGTGAGTTGGGAGGACAAGTTCAGGGGGGAAAATATGTCTTTTCTCAAAAATGTGGGATTCACATTAATTTGATGTTACATCATAAGGATACACTTGACATTTAGGAAAAATTGTTATTTTGTCATTCTAAATTTGTGACCACTTTTAAGACTATAGTATAGAAACAAACATTCTAGAATTTTATGAAATGATAATTTTGCCTTGGCATTCTCCAACTCACTCTTTTATATAAGAGAGAACTAGATAATGAAGGGCCCGTTCTACGGGAACAAACAATTTTAGCGGTCATTTTATGGGGTCACAACGTCCGTTATTTGTTTCGACAATTTTCATAATCCATTTTGTTGAACCTCCACAATTTTTTGATGAGATTTAATATAATTAATATTAATTACAGTTAATTAATATGATTTTAATATAACTAGTAAACTTATACATCCACAATAATAATAATAATAATAATAATAATTGTAAACACCTAATTTTTAACCAAACCTAACGTTTTTATGCCATTTTAGTGTTCAATTTATTTATTTATTTAATTCTAAATTAGATATTGTAAGTTTATCTTATTTTTATTAAGTTTGGTTTAATAGTTTTGAAAAATACAAAAATAGAATCATATTTTAGATAAGTTTTTATTTTTATTTTTATTATTTATTTATTTAAAAAAAAAGAGAAAATTAAATTATGTTATTTT
>NW_025837095.1:0-3760 GCF_002878395.1 Capsicum annuum | reverse complement strand
GGTACCAATCCTTATGCTCCAAAACTACGTCGCCACCGTAGGTTGAGGCATCTATACTGCGAGTAGAGGGTTAGATGAGGTGGTTGCCCTATGAGTAGAGGGTCCCACCATTCTCATTTGAGCTCCTGATAGTAGAGGGTCCTATGCAGTTGTCTTTAATGGTGGCGCGGTATTGACACCCTTCCAGCTGGGTTACTGGTTGGATCCTACTTGTGGTAAGTGGGGCATGTCGGTTAAATGATCACTCCCACAGTTTCAGTAACAGTCTCAAAAAAGAACTCAGTTAATATACAGAAGTTGAAGCTGTCAGATACAGGCCTCCCAGTTTGCTACCATTATTATTGAGTAGAGAGACTTCCTGCGAGATGAGGGTTGCTCTCGAACTTATTTACCCATTATCATTATCGTTGAGTATAGAGACTTCCTGCTAGATGAGGGTTGATCTCAGATTTAGTTGTTCAGTGTTCTAGAGACTTCCTGCTAGATGAGAGTTGATCTCAGATTCAGTTGTTCAGTGTTCAAGAGTTGGTGAATTTGAATATCAAATATTAGTAATATCATTTATCCGATTTCTCATTATGGATAAGTATAGATGTCAGCTCTAGTAGCTTCAGATACTTAGTATCTTATTATCAGTATTATTATTTTCGGGTGTCAGTGTTCAAAATGTAACATTCGGTGTCATGATGATTTCAGTTGTACTTTATGCATCCATGTGTGTATTATTGATCAAACATGTTTCAAATTTGGTAACTGCAGAGTTTCTATATTTTTATTCCAGTGAATACATATTATTCAGATTGTTATGTTTATGCATAAGCCTTATATTTTACCTTACCCTATCCTTGCATACTCGGTACATTCTTTGTACTGACGCATTAGCGCTATGGTGCTTTCCCCACCATAGGTTCAGAAGAGTGAGATTCTGAGTATATTTAGTTGTCAGATCTTATAGCAGTGGGTGCAGCAGTGAGTCCTCATCATCCGAGGATATTCTATTTCAGTGTTTTGGTGATTTTAGTAGACGAAGTTAGTTGGGGAATTATCCCTTCAAATCCACAGTTCAGACAGTGTAGAGGCTTTTCAAACAGATGTATTGATATTTATTTTTCAATACTATATATTTAGATGTTTGAACCTTATGGCCAAATTTAGCTAGTTTCTGCATTTATCGTATTATATTATGTAGTGAATAGATACGAATATCAGTGAAGGGTTAGCTTGTGGTCCCTTGGGGTCACGAGCACTGTGTGGCATTCCGATTCATGGAAATCGGGGCGTTACAGTGTAAGTCTTCTATTGGGTGGTTCAAAGTTGGTAAGACTAGATTGTTTGGCACTGATTTGGTTCACTAAGCTATGGAAAGGATTAAGATAGCCCAAAGTCACCAAAAGTCCTATGCGGATGTGAGGCGTAAGTAATTGGAATTCAATGTTAGCTATTGGGTGTTCATGAACGTGTCTCCCATGAAGGGAGTGATGAGATTTGAAAAGAAGGGGAAGCTCTGTCCCCGGTATGTTTGCTCGTATTTGATTTTGAGGAGAGTGGGTAATGTTTCTTATGAGTTGGATTTGTCTCTTAGTTTGGATTCTATTCATCTGATTTTTTATGTTTTGATGTTGAGGAAGTGTGTGGGTGATCATTCCTTGATTTTTCCTTTAGAAAGTATTGGTGTTTTGGATTCTTTGTCCTATGAAGAAGTCCTAGTAGATATTTTGGATAGGCAAGTTCGTCATTTGAGGATTAAGGATATAGCTTCAGTGAAGGTCCTTTGGAGGAACCAAAAGGTTGAAGAAGCTACTTGAGAAGATGAAGAGGACATAAAGTCCAAATATTCATTCTTGTTCCCCGGATTAGACACTTGTGCTTATGGTATTTGATATCCCTATAATCTTTGTTTTCTAATATTGTTAAAGAAAAATGTAGCTATGTTTCTGTACTAAATAGTACTAATGGATGCCTTGACTTATGATGAATGATCCTAACGTAGGGAGGATGTAACACCCCAGATTTTTGCCTTTGAAAATTTTCTTGACTTTGAGCTTACTGCGCAAATTGTGACTCACCTTATGAGTCATAAGGTGTCTATATGGGTCGTAGGACCCAAATCATAGTCTAGCCAGTAAGGTTGACTATGCTACTGTCTTAACTACAATTCTTACCTAACGAGACATAAAGACTCGTTATTAGTCGTAGTATCCTAATCGTAGGGTGACCAGTAAAGACTATCCTTGTTCCTGCCTTGGTTTCGATTGGACTTAACGAGTCGTAATGACTGATTACGATTCGTAGGGTATGACTCATATCCTCACCAGTGTGTATGCCCCTTGTTTCAGCCCAGACTACGAGTCTAGGTGACAACTTGTAGACAATCTTAACAATTCATCACGTGACCCATAACGACTAGGCAATAAATTCTCAACATTTTAAGTGAGGGCATTTTGGTCAATTCCCTCTTTTACCACTTAGACCCCACATCCATAAAATACCAAAAAAGGGTTATTTTCATCCCTTGTCAAATCAAATAGATACTCTTTTATCTCTCAAATCCCTAAGTCAAGAACACTAGGGTTTTCAAGAGTTTGGCAATTAGAGCTTCCAAGTTGTGATTTTCCTCCATAATTGTTCTACTTCCAGGCATGTTATTCCTCCCCAAATCTTATTTTGTTGAAAACATGTATTTAAATTTTTATTCATATGATTTAATTGTGGTTTATGAATATGGGCTGAGGGTTTGGAACGAATGTTTCTTGAATTAGATTTTCATGATTTTATATGCATTGTTTATGCTTTATCAATGGTTTTTGAACTATTTGGGTGCATGGTTGTGGGAATTGGAATGGGGCTCGAGGCATTCCCCCTATTTGATGGTTTTAGAATGGAAATTGGTTTGTGAAATTGTGCTCCCTCAACCCACTTGTGTAATTAACTTTGAAATATGATTTGTCACTTGGTTTGACTTGTTCACCTATACCATTGCATTGCATAAAAGGTTAAACGGATGAAAATGATTTTTGAAGGCCTTGTTGGACATGTGTTGTTTTAAAATTGGAATAGGAGCCAAGGCATTCCCCAAATATGATTTGATAAACCAAAAGGGGTCGAGTATTCCCCAAACTTTGTTTGATAAACTAAAAGGGGTTGAGGGATTCCCCAAAGTCTAATTTAATAAACAAAGGAGGTTGAGGTATTCCCCCAAGTAATGGAATTGATATGGTTTAATGATAAGCTTGCAAGTGTAAGGGTATGATGATACTTATGGTGTTCCTTAATGAATAATTTGTTTGTGAAATGGATGGGTTCAATGAAACTTGTTTTAAATTCGGCTTAAAGGGAGTTATGTAGCTAGTAGTGAAGGTGTATGACCCAAAGAATTGATACTGGAAACTTGTGTTTGCCAGCAAGAGGGTTGGTCTTGATGACCATGTTCATGGTTCACACTATTGATATATTTGTATCTTGGATTAATGTGGGGTCGGGGCATTCCCTGTTCTTTCTTAGATACATTTAATTCGTGCGGCTAACACGCTCTAGGGCCTTTTCAACAGGGAGAGCTAAACCATATAACCTATGAGTGCCTTTTTTTTTTTACGTGTAAGCTACATAGTCTAGGCTAATGTTTTACTTTCAGTCTAAATCCTGTTCCCTATCCCAGTATGTTTTATATATGTATGTAGACTGTGTACATATGGATATTACTGTAGTTTGTCTTGGAATTATTTTATCCTTCCCTAAGTTATATTCTACCACTCACCCTGCT
>NW_025837094.1:0-1355 GCF_002878395.1 Capsicum annuum | reverse complement strand
CAAAACTGAGAAGTAAATTGAGTACCTCTATCGAAGATGATAGACAATCGAACTCCATGCAACTTGACTAACTCTCAAATATATAGCTTAGCATAGTTCTCTATGGTGAAAGATGTATGCACTGGCAGGAACTATGCGAACTTAGTCAACCTGTCTATAAAAATCCAAATCGAATCAAGATGACGGCGAGAAGGAGGTAAACCAGTCGCAAAATCCATATTCACCTTCTCCCACTTCCAACTAGGGATACTAAATTTTTGCATCATTCCACCAGGTCTCTGGTGTTCTATCTTCACCTGCTGGCAAGTTGCACACTTCTCTACAAACTTCGCTATATCCTTCTTCATACCATTCCATCAATAAATCTCCCACAAATCGCAGTACATCTTGGTAGTACCAAGATGTATAGAATATCGCACGCCATATGCCTCACCCATAATCCTCTGCCTTAGATCATCAACATCAGGCACACACAACCTATTCTGAAATCTCAATACACCATCTCCCCGTTGGAAGAAAACCTCCACCTTTTGGTCTTTGACGGACGCTTTCAATTAGGACAAACGAGAATCCATATCCTGCTTCTCTTTCACTTTCGAAAGTAGAGAAGTTCCGGAGCTCCTCTGAACCTAAACACTACCCTCAGCTGAATCGAGCAATCTGACAACTAACCTATCAAAACGATGCACTTCGTGGACCAACTCCCTCTTATCTTCCTTAACATGTGCTACACTACCTATGGACGATCTGCTAAGGGCATCCACCACTACATTGTCCTTGCCTGGGGGATACAACACACTCATATTGTAGTCCTTCAGTAATTCTAACCATCGCCTCTGTCGAAGATTCAATTCTCTCTGAGTAAACACATACAGCAAACTCTTGTGATCCATAAAAACATCAACATGAACGTCGTATAGGTAGTGTCTCCAAATTTTCAAAGCAAAAACCACTGCAGCTAACTCGAGGTCATGGGTCGGATAATTCTTCTCATGAGGTTTTAACTATCAGGAGGCATAAGCTATAACGTTACCCTTCTGCATCAACACATAACCCAAACCAACTATGGAAGCAACACAATATATCACAAAATCATCGACACCATTAGGCAGGGTTATCACAGGGGCTGAAGTAAGTCGAGTCTTCAATTCCTGAAAACTCCTCTCGCAAGAATCTGACCACTGGAATTTAACCTTTTTTTGGGTTAATCGAGTCAAAAAAGCAGCAATGGAAGAGAAACCTTCGATGAAACGATGGTAGTAGCCAGCTAGACCAAGAAAACTCCAATATCAGATGGGGAAATAGGTCTAGGCCAACTTTTCATAGCTTCTACCTTTTGAGGATCAACTCGAATA
>NW_025837093.1:0-1555 GCF_002878395.1 Capsicum annuum | reverse complement strand
GCGCTATCCCCTAGTTGACATCTTACTTCGTCTTCATAGGGCGCCATACCCTAGTGGACATCTTATTTCATCTTCATAGGGTGTCATCCCCTAGTTGACATCTTATTCGTCTTCATAGGGCGCCATCCCCTAGTTGACATCTTTTTCGTCTTCATAGGACGTCATCCCCTAGTTGACATCTTACTTCGTCTTCATAGGGCGTCATCCCCTAGTCGACATCTAATTTCGTCTTCATAGGGTGCCATCCCCTAGTTGACATCTAATTTCGTCTTCATAGGGCGCTATCCCCTAGTCGACATCTAACCTCGTCTTCATAGGGCATCTTCCCCTAGTTGGCATCTTATCTAGTCTTCATAAGGCACTATCCCCTAGTCGACATCTTATTTCGTCTTCATAGGGCGTCATCCCCTAGTTGACATCTTATTCGTCTTCACAGGGTGTCACCCCCTAGTTGACATCTTTTTCGTCTTCATAGGGCGCCATCCCCTAGTTGACATCTTACTTCGTCTTTATAGGGAGCCTTCCCCCTAGTGACATCTCATTCGTCTTCATAAGGCGTCATCCCCTAGTTGACGTCTTATTCATCTTCATAGGGCTCCATCCCCTAGTTGACATTTTAGGGAATAAACCTTCCTATGTTCCTTCTTCATGTATTCACAGGGTATGACAATCCCTAGTCACATTTTTAGGAGCGAAAATCCTAACTCTTTTCCATGCATTCATTAGGCATAACTTCCTTTGGTTGCATTTTTTAAGAATAGGGTTCTTATTTTATCGCGCTCCTAGCCTAAATTTCTATCCATTCATTTATTTTTAAACTAGTGTATAGTTTTTCTAATAACACACAAAATTTTCCTAGTGTAAACTGGGGCAGAAAATTTTGTTGGTTTTGTTTTGTCTTCTTTGATGGCTTGCAGGTTTTCTGCAAAGCACAGGTTTATCCAAGAATGGAATTCCATCCCCGGTTAAAATATAGAAGAATAATCAGTTTGAAGATAGTTAGAGTCAGCTTTGCATCCATAGCGACCCAATATCTCAAGAGACACCTTCTTAGTTTCTGATCGGAAGAACAAGCATCCAAAGTATTCTATGAACTGTTCTTTGGTAGAGTATCAATGACTCAATCCAAATTTCAAGTTCAAGTCTCAAATCTTAATTTCAAGATCAAAATTTTGAGATCCAGGTATCCACCAGAAGAAGGTGAGGCAATAATTGAAGATCCAAGAGAAAGATCTGAAGTAAGAGGATCAAGAAAAATAGAATAGATAGGATCTTGTACTGTTATTTCCAATTTTATTTTTTGATGTAATAAAAGGAGCAATGAACCGGAAACTCGACGGGACCTCAACTCGACTCTCCAATTCATCCACTCATTCCTACACCCATTGGAACTACACGTGACCTGATTCTCTTATAACTTGGGATATATAGGATGCCCAAAGCCAGGGCTTGGTCACACCTCTTTCCCACTTATTTACGTATTAATATTGAATAAAGGGTTGGACCAAAAAAAAAAATTCATGTTTACTTCTTTGCTTGAAAATTCTTCATATTT
>NW_025837092.1:0-1458 GCF_002878395.1 Capsicum annuum | reverse complement strand
TTGACGGTCCACCAGTCTGACCGTCAAATACAATCCAGAAACTCATTGTCTTTGACCTTTGGGATGGTCAACTTGGTGGTCCTTCATAAAGTTGACGGTCCGCCATGTTAACCGACAGACCTTCGTCCTTAGGCATATTTATGTGTTCGACTGACTTTCAATGCAGCTTAATATCAAATCAATTTTTAGCTTGAGCAACAGCATTAAAACCATATTTTAAGCAAGACTTCATCCACTAAATCAAACTTAAGCATAAATCATTCAAACTCAACACCATTAGACTAAATCATGAAACAATCCATGCCCTTACTCTTCAAATAAACAAGAGGAAAGAAGTAAATGCTCATACCTTGATGTTGTAGTATTCTACTTGCTTGAGACTTCAGAGACTGAACTACTTGCAACTTCTATCACTTATGTTACTTTTTAGTTTGTGATGGAGATAGGGAAAGAATGACCTAGCTTAAATAGAAAAATGATGGAGGAGTGGAGGAGTCTCAAATAGGATAACTCAGTTCAGGTTCTTTGAATCTTGGAGAAGTGAAAAAATCAAAGGTCATGGAACGATTACAATGAGTGTACCTGCTCAATTTTATTCTCAAAACCTCATTTTGGGTCAGATACGGAGTACTTATAAAGAGTAACGGTTTAACCCAACCCGATTCAGAATTAGGGTTAAAGTAACGGTCAAATTGATGGTCCATTATAAGTGTGACGGACCACCACTGGGAACGTCACACCTCAGCTGAGTCGATAAGTTTCTATTTTGGTGTGATGGTTAATGGGATGGTCAACCACAGTCATAATAGTCCACCGAATTGGCTGTCACTACTTACCAGAATGTATGTCAGCAGTCTCACTTCTGACGGCTACTTTGACGGTCCACCATATACTTGACGGTCCGCTACTCATGCCATCATGCCCTATCTAGTGAATGCATTTTCCTGCCTGTTTTTTATGGTTGGGTGTGGTGGTCCGTTAGTAGTTTGGCATTCCGTCAAGTGTACCGTCACAACTTTCCAGTAGCTCAAATGCACCTAATTTTCCTCTTTACAGCACTTCTGGTCATGCACACTTCATAAACACATCAAAATTTCCGAAAAACATAAAATAGACTCTACTTATGGTTACAACATGTTGTGGGTTGCCTCTCATTAGCGCCTGATTTAACGTCGCGGCACGACTTAGGTATCACGAATACACAAACTTAATCGAGGTAAAAGACATTAACACTTTTTATTAGGTCTTTTCGACCAATATAAATTTTGATTCTTTGCCCGTTCACTTTGAAGACACTACCATCTTCGTTTTCAAGCTCGACTACTCCAGATAAGTAGACTTGGCTAATTTTAAATGGGCCTGACCACTAATAGGTGAAGCGTGACATGCTTCCAAAATATTCAGCATCTCCACATCTGGTACATAGCGCCTAATAACACCATCTGCACATCACCGAAA
>NW_025837091.1:0-1585 GCF_002878395.1 Capsicum annuum | reverse complement strand
GCTCCTTCAGAGTTTCAAAACATCATGAACAATATCTTCAATCCTTAAACCTATATGTCAATTGTTTATATTGATGATGTGCTTATTTTTTCGGAGAACATTGATTCCCATTTTAAACATTTAAACACTTTCTTCAAAATTGTTAAATTTAATGGTTTGGTCGTTAGTGCCAAAAAAATGAGGCTCTTCTAGACATCTATAAGATTCTTAGGGCATGATCTTTATCAAGGTAGCTATAAACCTATTTGTAGAGCCATTGAGTTCTCCTCCAAATTCCCTAATGAAATCATCGATAAGACTCAGCTCCAAAGGTTTCTAGGAAGTCTTAATTATGTTGCGGATTTCATTCCTAATATTAGGCAGGTCTGTGAACCTCTTTATAAAAGACTCAAGAAAACCCCAGTTCCTTGGAGTTCTGATCAAATGAATGCTGTCATTAAAATTAAAGGATTAGTCCAGAACCTTCCTTGCTTAGGAATTCCTAACCCCGAAGCCTTCATGATAGTTGAAACTGATGCTTCGGATATAGGGTATGGGGGGTATGGGGTTATCTTAAAACAAAAGGTTGATGATAGTTCACCTGAACAACTAGTCAGGTTCACATCCGGAATATGGAACCCTGCACAAAAGAATTACAGCACTGTTAAAAAAGAAATTTTATCTATAGTGCTATGTATCACAAAATTTCAAGATTCAAAACAGATATTTGCTAGATGGCAAGCTTTTCTATCTAGCTTTGATTTTCAAATAGAATTTATTAAAGGAGAAAATAATTCCCTTCCCGATTTCCTAACAAGAGAATTTTTACAGGGCCACAATGAGACCCTCAACACTGGGAAAAATCTCAGTCAACAACAACCAATCAGATCAAGCCAAAATGGCTAGACCATTTGATTTGCCACCAGCATCATCAAACCCCTTGAGGCCATCAGTCCCCAGAGGCCTGAACTGAAATCGGAGCTACATCCACCGTTCCACAACAAGTATGCAGCTTTGGCAGAATTTCCCAAGCTTCCTCCACCAATGCCAACCAGATTGGTAGATTTTAAAACCAACAAACCCTTTGATAAAGGATCATCTTCGAGCTCATTGGTACAGTCAAAGCAAAGCTATGCCATGAAGTCTCCAGAAACCTTTGCACAAGCCGTAAATCCCGCAATAGCCAAGGCAACACCTACTCCTCCTATTAAAGAAGATTTCAAATTCATTACCACTTAGGTAATGCCCATTATTGCTTTGGACAAGGAATATGAGGGCTATCCTCTGGAACAGCTTATTAAATCAGTCTACAACGACAAAAATTTTGTGGATACAGAAAGTCCACTTAAAACCAGAAGATATTACAAAGCCATCTTGGTAGATACAGATTCTATCGAGGTTGAGCATACAATGAACAAAAAGAATCCCGAATATATCGATTATTCTAGGTTCATTATTAAGAGGGTATTAACCCCGTTTAACTGGTTTGCAGATCACCTGCATATCCCTATTGCCTTATCTATGCCTCAAACTTACAATTGGTACGACTACAAGTCTGCTTGATTCAATTTTCTCTATGTTAGACCAGGGCACACCTGGTTTGTTA
>NW_025837090.1:0-2473 GCF_002878395.1 Capsicum annuum | reverse complement strand
CCACCACTGTCAACTTAGGTTTATCCTGACTTAAATCAACATACCTTCTGTCTCCCTATACTGTGATCAGGGGTTTCTTTGTGCTTTCTTGGGCTTTGTCTTCTCTTATTCCTTCCTGGCTCAATGACATTGCTTTCAAAGACTCCGCTAAATTCACCGATTTCTCTTCAATGGTCTGTATCTTGACAATAGGGTTATAACTCCTCGAAGACTCTTTCCCGTCATATATCAATTCTAACATATTAGCTTCAGCATGGGTTGGCAACAGATTCTGGTTAATGTTTGGACCTTCCGGGGCCTGGACTAGCATCTGATTTGTGTCAATTAAATCTTGAACAACTCTCTTTAAATGCCAGCATTCTCTATATCATGGCCTGGCATATCAGAACAGTATTCACACCTTAAAGAATAATTGAGATTCCTTGGCGGTGGATTTGAAAACCTTCCTTGAATTGGACTCAAAACCTTTAACTTTCTCAACCTATCAAACAAGCAAGCATATGACTCCCCAAGAGGTGTGAATTGATTTTTGACCGCCTTCTCTTTCTTATACTCGGGCCTAGGCTGAAAACTAGGTCCGAAGGGGTTTTGGTAATTTATTAGAGCGAATGATCGATTTTGTAGAGCTTGCGCGTGCCATTGCGGGTAAGAAGGGGTTTGGGCATATGGCTGCATGCTATATACTAGGTATGGGGGTGGTGGAATGGAATATAAAGGGTTTTGTGGAGGGTAGTAATAGTGGGGAGGAATATATGGAGTTTGGGTGTAGACTTGAGCTTGGGATTGGGGATAGGGGCGAGGTGGTCTTTTGGGATAGGAATGGGTTCCAGCTACGACAATCGCTATATCCTCTTTCTTCTTTTTACCTCCAAATGCGCCAGATCCACCTTGAATTGCTTGTGTGGTAGCTTTTAAGGTGGCAAAACTCACTATTCAGCCGGTCTTAATTCCGTCTTCTATCATCTCCCCCATTTTGAGGACTTTCATAAAAGACTTTTCCATTGCCGGAAGTAAATGTTGAAAATAGGTCTCATCCTGCGCCTGAATGAAAACTTCTACCAACTTACTTTCTTTCATTGGAGGCTTTACCCTGGTGGCCTGTTCACGCCACCTTATCACGTATTCCCTAAAACCTTCAGTGCTCTTTTTCTTCATGTTGACCAAAGATTTTCGTCTGGGATCAGGTCGATGTTATACTGAAAATATTGAACAAATTCAGAAGCCAAATCATCCCAGTTGTTCCATTTATCGATGTCTCGATCAATAAACCATTCTGAGGCCATATCTGAAAGACTCTCGCCAAAGAAGGCCATGAGCAGTTCTTTCTTTCCTCCTGCAGCCCTCAACTGGTTGCAATAACATCTAAAGTGTGCCACGGGATCACTGTGTCCTGCATACTTCTCGAACTTAGGCATCTTAAAACCGGAGGGAAGGTTGATGTCTGGGAACATGCAAAGATCTTTATAGGAAACACTCCTACAATCGCCGATTCCTTGCAAATTCCTCATAGCTTGTTCTAAACTTTTCAATTTTCGGGCTATGATATCTTGTTCCTCCGTTGCGACAGGTTTCTCCGTATCAAATGGAAATACAGGCAGCTGAGTGTACCCATACGGTTCATTCATTTGCAAAGCAGGCTCCGGGGCATAATACTGACTATCTGAAACCTTCAGTACTGGCTCACTGGCAGACCTAGGAAGCCTCATTGTAGGACGCACAGCATATACGAGAGTTTTATGTAGTGGCAGAGCCACAAATACCGGTGTGATCGGTGGCGCTGGCTGAGCAGCGGGTCTCGATTGGGGAGCTGCCAAGGGCATACCAGAACTGCCAGGATAATAATGTCGCGGAGTGAATCCTGGCGCGTGCTCAGGTGACTCAGTAGGAGCAGAGAATTGCGCCTGAGAGAACGGTGGGCAATTAGAGATATTCCCAAGACCTTCAGGGAGTGGAGGAGGAGGCATTCCGCTGGCCCATGCCCGGTGTAAATCTATCAATTGTTGCCTAAGCCTTACTACCTCATCATTGTGTTCAGAACTTTCTTTCCAATGATCCTGATCCAGGTCAATGAGCGAATTTTCAATCTCCCGGCTAGCCATGGCAAGCTTTGCTTTGGATCTAGTGAAGTATGGGTGACTAGCCAGAGTGCTGCAAACCTACCACTGTTATCTGAAAGAACATGCTCATCAAAGACGACATCCGTTAGGATTAGGGCACACAACAAACATCGGAATCACATTGGTAAAATTGTCCTAAATTCATGTTCATTACTACCAGCTTTTGAGGGTAGCGAGGTCATTTTAACATCATCCCGATTTTATCTACACTTATTTTTATCTACGCCTATTATTATTATTATTATTATTTCTTTCCCTCTCTTTTTTTTTCTTTTTTTTCTCTTCTTTTTTCTTTGTATCAATCTCTGTTCTTTTCTTTTCTCTCGTTATCTGCCTTTATTTTATCATTCTTTATG
>NW_025837089.1:0-3681 GCF_002878395.1 Capsicum annuum | reverse complement strand
GGTAAGAGTCATATAAAAACATACAACTTATGTAAGATAATTCGTATGGTACATGTATGTGTTGCCTTGTGGAATCTATCCATTATACACATGGTGGGTACAATTAGGGGTGTCACCCATAACCTTGGATACGAGTGTTAAGGCAGAGTCGTACCCCTGGATGTGGCTTGTTTAAATTTAAAGTCAAGGGTTGTTTTGAAATTTCCTACTCCTAACACCTTATGTACTCACGTTATATAACCCTATATGGCCTTCCATAACACTTATTAAAGGCTGATAACACATCAAATACTATCTCAAACTCATTCTTAGAATAATAGAGGCTAGGGTTTCTTATGTGTTCTTCAAAAGGGCTCAAAGGTTAATATTTCTTCTGTGAATCATCTTATACAAGGAATGATTCTCTTCCCTCATTGGAATTTCAACTATAGGTTTGGTTTATATGATTGATTTCATGGTTTAACTATTTAATAATTATGGGTTTCAACTATTATTTAGGGGGTTTGATGTTAAATGCTTGGTTATGGTTTGTTATGGTTTTAATTATGCTTTTTTTATGCATTAATGGCAATTTTGGACAATTGGATTGCATGGTAATGATATAATCATCATTGGAATTGGTTTTTGTTTAATTATTCCCCCAAGGTGTTTTATAAAATGCTTATAAAGATTTATTCATTACTTTGACTTCTTTTAATTGAACTCTTGCAAGTTTTATACATGGTAAAAGAACTTTGCATGGTTTAAATGGTTTGAAAAGGAAAAAGGCTAAATGGTTATGCTTATGAAGAACATGAAAGTTTCCCAAGTAGTTTAATGTGGTATATGGAAGGGCACTTGAAAGTCCCCTTAAACTAAATAGTTTCTTAATGAATATTACTTACAAGTAAGGGGTGGTATGACGATACCACTAATATTGTCCTTGGGTACTAAAATAGTAAATGAATTTGGTTTGTTATTTGGACACGGTTTTAATTAGGCATTAATGGCGGAGTGTGTAGTAAATACATGGAATGTGGCCATCCCGGGGGGGATGACAACTGGAAACTCATATTAGTCGATATGAGGATTGGTCTTAGTAGACCGTGTCCATAATGTCACACTATTAGGGGATGTATTATTCATCCAATGGGATACATCCCTGATCTTGTGACTATACACACTGGGGCCCTTTCAACAAGGAGATGAACCCATATCATCCGTGGGTGGTTTAAGAGTGCCAAGCTACACAGCCCAGATAAAGGTTTTCAATACATGTTAAACCCGATTCCCTTTTCTAGCACTTATATATGTATGGTTGTATGCATTATGGATTTTTTTACCTGGTTTTATAACTGGAATTATTTTATCCTAGTTTTATAACTTGAATTATTTTATCCTTATCCTAAGATTCATGCTAGCGGTCACTCGCTAACCCCATCTACTAGAGATTGTATACCTATCCTATACAGGAACCAGCCATTCTACTCCTCCTATTTAGCATGTGGATTTGGTATCAGCATTTGGACTGAGGTGGTGAGCTTTCATTCTTTCGGAAGACATCATTTCATGCTATGGATTTCTTCAGGCACTTTTATTTTATTTTTGATATTGGTTTTGTCCATGGTTGGGGACATGTCCTAACTAGATTTGTTTACTCTTTTGGATAAAGTCTTTGTTGTACTTTTAGGGATTGGTATGGATGATATCGGTATTGGTGTTTGCATTGGCATCGACATTGGTATTGGGGCGTACACCCTTGGACAATATTGTTGGTTCTTCAATCGTATTAAATTTTTGGATTAATTTTATTAAATTTTGTCTAACTTATTTTGCTATGGCCTGGTTTATTTCCGATGGTTTTGTTTGGTATGGTTTGGTAATTGGTGTAATACGATTGGACTAGGGTTGGTCGGTCATGGTTGTGACCTTATCCCAGTGTCTTGATGATAACATTTACCTTATATTGTTATATGTTTGAAATTTGTCCCATTAAAGGCTGGATAAAAGTGGATTGGTTGGTTAATAAGGGGCGGTCCCCAGTCCTAGTTGGACATGCAATGCCCATTACATTAAGGCCTAGTGTCGGTTCATGTAATAGATCTATGAGGTATGATCTGAAAGACAAACAAACAAGGATTAGAGAAGATTTCTGGACTTAAACTCTAAGCTTGAAAATTGAATTCCAACAATGTAAGACATTCTTAAATGCCTTATAGCCTCTCCCTTATGAGTGTGACGCGCTACACACCATTAAAAGAGACTCTACTTAACACGAATTTGTGGACTCCCAATTGACCATAAACCCATGCTCCGATACCAACTTAACGTGACCCGACCAGAGGCCTTGTCGTAATAGGCATCGAAAGTCTGACCAGGATTGGAGACCACCCCCATTACCTGATCTAACCTTCAATCCCCTGCCTTGAGTTGGCTGAATTTCGAGCATATAACAAGATAATGTGATATCTTACCTAAAGATTCTAGGATAGGATCATAGTCACGATCGATTCAACCGAATCAAACAATACCATTCAAACAATCCAACCATATCCAAAACATTATATAATTAATCCAAAGATGAAATATGATGGAACAGTGAGAAATTACATCTAATTATGCCAACCTCAATATAGATACCAATGCCAAGGCTAATACTAATACTGATCCCGCCCATTCCAACCCATAGAAGTACCACAAAGTCTCTAACCGAAAGAATAATAAAATCTAGTTGGGACATGCCCTCAACCATGGCAAAAATCAATATCCAAAATAAAATAAAGTGTCTAGACATATCCATAACATGAAAAATAGCCTCCTGAAAGGATGGAAGCTTACCACTTTAGACCAAATTCTAATCCCCGAGTCAATAACTATATAAGAGGAGTAGAACGATCGGTTCCTGCATAGCGTGAGTATATAGCCGTTAGTAGAAGGGTTAGCGGTTGAATGCTACCATGATCTCAGGATATGGATAAAATTATTCCATTCAGAAAACCAAGTAAAACCATCAATATTTACACAACCATACATGTATATATATATAACCATTCCAGGAAAGGGGACTGGGTTTATCATGCTTTTAACACCTTTACCTAGGCCATGTAGCTTTGCCGTCCTAAACCACCCATGGGATATATGGGTTCAGCTCCCCCTACTGAAAGGGCCCAGAGTGTCTTTCTCACGACTAGGGAAGAAAACCTAGGATGACTAGTACATTCCCCAAAATATAGTGTGAGATCATGCACACGTTTATAAAGACAAACCTTACATCAAAAAATATGAGTTTCCAGTATTGGTCCCCCGGAGACCTCTACTTTCCACGGCTTTGCTACACATTCTGTCATTATTGCCCAAGTTAAACCAATTTCAAAATAACCAAATCATTATCCATTGAATAACCATTTCCATTAATATAGGTATCCATAGCTAACCATATATAGGTTTAAGGGGACTTCCAAGTGCCCTTACATTTATCATTAAACAACTTAGGGGATTCCACATACCCATCAAGAATAACCATTTAGCCATTTACCTTTCCCAACTATTTAAACAACGTACAATTCCTTTACCATGTTTAAAACAAGCAAGAGTTTCATTAAAAGTACTCAATGCAATAAAAACATTATTATTGGCATTTTGTCAAATGCATTGGGGGCATAATATAACTAAAACCAATTCCAATTACTATTAAACCATTCC
>NW_025837088.1:0-3641 GCF_002878395.1 Capsicum annuum | reverse complement strand
AAGAAAAAGATTTGGAAATAATTTATAATAAAGACAAAGTAAAAAGTTTGAAAGAATTAATATACAGAGTATACTATCGACTGATGGGTACAACTCTAGCGCCCCAAGCTAGATTCACAAGTCCTAGGGGCGTCACCACTCTTATGGAGGCCAATAAAGACAGATCCAATGTCTTTGTCCCTAAACCCTTAGTTTGGGAAGAGGTCATCCACAGTAATGAATGGCACTTTGATGCTATTACTCAACCCATTCGTTCTTATCCCGAAAAGTCTCAAATACAACGAGTGATTCAGCATCCTGATGGTTTGATTGATTTGAAATTCCTCGGCTTCGACACCCCTCGAAACTCTTCGTTTCGCAGATCGGTCTCGCACAGAGCTTCCACCTCAAAAACCCAGGAGGGAAGTGATGAAAATGATAATAACAATGACAAGGGCAAAGTGAGAGGAGTCGACTTCTCTGGTCCTGTCCCAAAAGTTTATTATCAGCAATCCACTAGGGTCCAAGAGTCCCTAGATCCTGAAAATCATTACGACCCAGGCAGTCCTACAACCTCAGATATGGAACTTCCCCCTTCCATATCCCGCCAGAAAATTAGGACTGACCCTAGCCTACTCGTCATAAAATCTGATGAAGAGTATACACCCTACCTTAAAGCTCTGGAAACCCGATGGTACCTACCCAAAGATGCTCTAAAAAGGAAATGGTACACGAGTACCTATTCTAAGGAGCAACAAAAGGAGTTTGGTCGGCTATGGATAGCCGATATGAAATGAATCCGATGTGACATAGAGTTCTTTCGATGGTTTGAATTCACCGAAAGAATGGAAAACCAGAATGAATCCCTTAACGTTATCATTAACAAATGGTACACTCAGAGTAACAAGATAATTGAATTCGTTACTCCTCCTCTTGAAGGAATAAAAATTCCTCATTCGAATGAAGTCCTCAATGCTTCTCCCTTCAAGAAAAGGCAAGATAGGCCTTTATCCACCCCTATCAATAGAGATCTCGACAGGATAGTTGAACAAATCAACTATACTAATCAGGTCCTTCACACTATCTCCCGGCAATTAGGAGATACAAAAAATTCTATACCTCCTTTTAGTCCCCCCGCTCCTGAGAAAGGAACTTCAAGTCCTAATCCTATAACCAACCCCATCTTCAAGATTCCTGAATTCCAAAAGGAAAAATTCCCTAATCTCAGTGATATTTCAAGGTTTCAGGAAAAATCTTGGAACAAATCAATGACAAACTTTCTAAGTTTAAAATCTCTGAGAAAGCTGAATCTAGCAACCAGAAAGCTGAGTCTAGTAACCAGAAAAACTCTCTTTCTAAACTTACCAGTGATCATTTTTCTACTAAGAAAAACTATTACAAAAAACCTTCTCCAGACGTTCAGTTTGAAGAAAATCCCTACCTTTCGACCTCCAACCATGATGGTCGAGGAATAACAGAATGGAATGTTGACGGTTTGGCTGAACACCAAATCTACAACAAACTCCATGAAATGGGCGTTTCTATTACCGCTTACAAAATCAGAGGAGCCACAAACAAAGAGGCTGCTACCATGATCGTATCAGGTTTCACTGGTATGATAAAACATTGGTGGGATAACTACTTCACCGACGATGTCAAAAACCTGATCTATGGAGCCACAGCCGTAGAAACTATAGTTAAGACTAAAAATGGCCAAGAAATTCTTGAGCAAGTAGCAAAAGAAAATGCTTGTGCCACTCTCCTATATCATATAGCCAGACATTTCATAGGAGAACCCAAGTTATTCCAAGATAGGAGCCTAGAAATCCTCAATAATCTCACCTGCAAAGACTTAGCAGACTTTCGATGGTACAAAGATACCTTCCTGGTAAAGGTCATGATTCGACCTGACTGTAACAATGATTTCTGAAAGGAACGATTCATTAGTGGTCTCCTTTCTCTCTTCGCCGAAAAGGTTAGAACCAAAATAAAGGATAGATTCGAAGGAAAGGTTCCTTACGATATCCTAACCTATGGTGACTTAATCAGTTTCATCACTACCATAGGGATAGATCTCTGCACTAACCTTAAGCTTAAGAAACAGCTTAAGAAAGATGGTACTTCCAAATATGGACTAGGAACCTTCTGCCAAGACTATGGATTCACCAGTCTGAGTAAAAAGCATAGAAAGAAGTTTTCAAGACCTCACAAAAGGACTACCTCTAGCAAGAAACCCTTCAAAAGGGAATCTTATAAACCAAGTAGAAAATCTACCAAGCGAAAGACCTCTAAGGCTAAAGATACTTGTTGGACTTGTGGCAAGGTAGGCCACAGGGCGAAAGATTGCAAATCTAACAAGAAAAAGAAAATAAATTAGTTGGATCTCTCTGAAGAGACCAAAGCTAGTTTATTCTCTATAATGGAAGATTCACCTGAGTCTTCTGAGTCTTCTGACTCTTATAACTCGTCCAGTGATGACTACAGCGATGAGGAATTCATCAACGCCGCCTATGAGACGGACCAATCCCAATCTGGCCAAGAATGTGCCTGTAATGGTACCTTCTGCACTTGCACCAGAAAGACTGTTAATGTCATTTCAGGAAATCCTAAAGAAATCCTGTTTGACATTATAGAACACATCCAAGATGATGAGGCTAGAAATAAGTATGTTCTAGAACTCAAACGATTAATGCTTTCTCACGAAGAGAAACCCCCCAAACCCGTTATTCAGCCTTTTAGCATGAAACAGGTTATGTCAAGATTGGACAAACCTGCAGAACCATCTATTGCTAATCTCAAAGGAGAAATCTCCACCCTAAAGGGGGAGATCAAGAATCTGAAAATCCGCCTTGACCAAGTAGAGCTTAAAGTTCTTACTGATCAAGTCCTAAAAAGTATTTCTACCCAAGAGAAGATTTCTCCTCCAGAGTCTCCTAAGACTTTCCCGATCATCTCAAATGACCATCTTAGAAAACCAGAGCCTAGTTCCTTTCCTGGCTCAGATTCTCCTTCCACGTCCGGCAAAGCTATTACAGCTATAAAAGCTTATAGCGAACACATAGCCTTGAAAATCATCATTAACAAAGACTTTGTTCTTAACAGAGTCGCACTTTTCGATACAGGAGCAGATAGTAACTATATTGTTAAAGGTCTTGTACCTACAAAGTACCTTCAAAAGAGTACCTCTCGTCTTTACTCAGCAACGGGAGAAGAAATGACAATTCATTATCAACTTCCCAAAGCTCATGTCTGTAACAATGGCATTTGCCTTATTAATGATTTCGTCATCACTGAAGATATCACTGAAGATATCATTTTAGGGATACCTTTCGTTAACCAGATTCGACCTTACTGGAGTGACTATGATGGTATCCGTACAACTCTTCTGGACAAAACCTTATTTTTTTCTTTATTAAGGCCCCTCTCGCAAGAAGAAGGAAACCTTATTAAAGAACAAATGGTTTTTAAAATTAACCGACTCTCTTCTCATATCAATTTTCTTCAGCAAGATGTTCATATCAAGAAAATTGAGCAATCCTTAAAAACCCCGGAGATGATTACTAAAATAGCCAATCTCCACAAAAGTTTTGAGGAAGGAATTTGTTCCGAATTTCCTAATGCTTTTTGGGAAAGGAAAAAACATTTGGTTGAACTTCCTTACA
>NW_025837087.1:0-1341 GCF_002878395.1 Capsicum annuum | reverse complement strand
AAAACAAAAATAATGTAAGTTTTGGGGGCTAAGAGTTATTAAAGAAAAGTTACCTCTATTTAAAGTGTTTTTTTCTCCATACATATACCATTCTCAGCTCCCAGCTCTCTAGGTTAGGTTTTGGTTTGTTAATTCATTGGGATATTGTCCGAGCAACCGTCACTTCCGCCGCTGCGGCTACCTCTACCACCTCCACAACCGACACTGGCTGAGATCGGAAGATTCTGATTCAGATGATGAATTTGTGATTGACGATGATGGCTGGAAGAAGTATTCTCAACAGCTACAAGAAAGCGAGGTATCTAATGTTTTTCTCTATATTTATTCTTCATCAAATAATTATATTCATGTTTACGCTCGTCAATATGGTTTACAGCTCTGAACAGATGACTTAGGGAGATTATTATTGGATTATTGAGTTTAATGAAACTCTGTGAGAAATTTTTTGTTGGTTCTGTTTGTTGATGCTGATTGTTCAGCCGAGGATACTTACGGAACAAACTCTTCGAAATACGTAAATTTGAGTAAAACTTTTCCCATATAGGTTTTAATTTCCCAGTAAATATCTTTATCGCATTAGTTTGCTAACTCGATGTATAATTTTTTCGATTAAGCTGCTGGCAGGCTTTCTTTATCAATGGCATTTGAAACTATGTTAGATAAAGGATCTCTAGAAGGGTATTATGAAAAGATAGTGAAGGACTTAACAAAAAAGAAAAGAGTTTATAATATGCTTACTCTTGTTTTCTAGCTTTAACTTCTTTTTGTTTCTTTGGAAGGCATCATATGGATGCCAAAAAACAACAACATCCATTAAACAACATGCCAAACGTGAGGTTTAATCGCTCAACTTTGCTCCTCCAATTGTTTTGCGATTTCACCTTTACAATCTTTAGGCCCTGAACTGAAGTGGTGTAATTCTATAGGAAGTGTCTTCTTACTATAGCAAATTAATAGAAGAAAAGGGGGAATTCGCCAAAAGTTTAAGAAAAAAATTACTATTAAGAATAAAATAGAAAAAGGATAATTACGTATCTTAATAATCTAAATTGACAAAGGGGAGCCTTGGAGTAACTGGTAAAGTTATTGTCATGTGATAAGGAGGTCACGGTTTCAAGCCTTGGAAAGTTATTGTCATGTGATAAGGAGGTCACGGTTTTAAGCCTTGAAAACTGACTCTGACATAAATATGTGGCAGAAATATAAAGTAAGGCTACATGCAATACATCCTTGTGTTGGACCCTTTCCGGAACCCTGTGCATAACAAGCACTTTAGTGGTGGGGCCTTTCTCCGGACTTTGTATATAACGGGCACTTTAATGGCAGAAATATGACCCTGTA
>NW_025837086.1:0-1011 GCF_002878395.1 Capsicum annuum | reverse complement strand
TCTGGGTTCATCACTTATGCAGATCCAACCGTTGTAGACACTGTTATAGCCAAAAACCATATTATCAATAACAAACTTGTAGACACTGTTATAGCCCAAAACCATATTATCAATGACAAACAAGTGAGTAGTTTAGCTTCTGCTTTTGTGTACCTCCTCCTTTCATGTTGAATTAATGTTGAATTGGAGTTGTGAGATATTATAAAACTATGCTCAACTTTGTTCACTACCTGTAATATATATACACACTTTAGTTAGTCATGTTTTAGGTAGAAGGTCTATGGGAAACAACCTCTCTATCTCTAAGTAAGGGTAATGTATGTATATGGGATTACATTGGTATATTGTTGTTGTAGTTTAGTAAGTCATGTTCTAGGCCGAGTGACTATTGAAAGCAACCTCTCTATCTCTATCTCTTTCTCATCTGATACTGAATGACATGATGAAGGTTTGGCTGGACTATCATACACTCGTATGTATCCTTCTTGTGGTAGATTTTTAGCATCTTGATTTGTGTGTATCATTTCTGGATGAAAGGTTATATAAATGAAATGGCCATCTGCCTGGAAGATGAAGATGAAATAATTTCAAATCTTGCCAAACTTTTCTTTAATGAGTTGTCAAAGAAAGGTATCATATCTACCAAACTTTTCTTTCATCAGTTGGAAATAAAGAAGTCAATCTATCTTATCTCTATCTAATCTTTCTACTGTTGAGCTTCTTTCATCTGCTGTTGCATGTTTTTGACTGTCCACACACATCAAATAATACTATTTTTTTCTCTTTGAACTTAATGTTTACAGGGAGCAATCCAAATTGTAACCTACTTCCAGATATTCTTGGCAAGTTATCTAGCCAGAACTCGAAGGAAGAATCATTCTGCAACATCATGCAATTTTTAATTGCTTCAATTAACAAGTTGCCATGAATTTGACTTGCTTCTTTGGGCTTTACTGTAGAGAATTGATTGGAATGTTTGTATTTTTAGGACAAGCAAATGGAAGCTCTTGT
>NW_025837085.1:0-1334 GCF_002878395.1 Capsicum annuum | reverse complement strand
CAAATTGAGCCATAGGCATAAATAATCATCAATTCAATAGTATATCATGATATTCACCTTCCATAACTCAATTACCATATCCACCTTCCATAATTCAATACAACCAAACCATGCAAAATAGTTCATAACCCTATTTCCATCACCTTTCAATAACAACCAATACATATAATCCTCTATCACACATATATATATGGAAAAGAATAAAGGCAAACAATATTCATACCTTAGAATTCACCTCTTGATTATGCAATCCTCTTTGCACAAATAATAGGTGTCATTCCAAGCTCTCGATATGACAAACCCAGTTATCGGATTACTTTGGAATTTCTACGGCTGAATCAAAAGTAATTTAAAGGTCAAATTTGGATAGGGTTTGTTATTTCTCAATGATTGGTGATGAAAATGTATTTTTTAACTCATATACATGTATATATACACATATTCCCATCCATAATAAAATAGGAAATGACCAAAATGCCCTAAAATTTAAATACTGTCAAATCTATCCTCTGGTGGACTATTTTGATAAGCTAAAGTAGATCGACCATAACTCTTTGCTCCGATATTGGATTAGGTGAAATTTGAATATTTAGAAGGATAATTCAAAGGGCTTTCATTTCATATAAAGTAGGCTACCCAGTTCGTCCTGTACGAGATCGTTTGAAGTTGACCCTAAAAATCTGTTTTGATAGGCTGAAGTAAAATGAGTATAACTCCTTACTAAGACGTTGGATTTAGATGAAACCAATTGCATTAGAAAGAAGACTCAAATATCTTTCTTTTCATAGGTCGCATCTCTCCTAGTTCATTATATTAAGGGAGTTATGATCATTCGAAGTTGACCCAAAAATTCAGCTGGCCTCAGTAGTTTGTGTGCAGGAGATTTTCCTGCACATTACTATTCCCAAATATCCCGGCCACCGTTTTATAGCTTCGAACATGCTCGATTATATCCGAAACCTATCCATTTTTGGAAATCCTTACATCATTGGAAATCTTATTCAATAACCTTCGCATGGAACCATTGACGGGCAAATTTCGGTATAAATAAAATAAAAAAATTAAGGCCATATAAATAAGACCAATACACGTACTTGAATATGCCAATACATGTACTTGAATACGGGGTGTTACATCCTTCCCCCCTTTAGGTCATTTGTCCTCGAATGTTAGCGTAGTTATTCAACCGAAACAAGTTTAAGTCCATCATTAATATCCACATCATCACATAAATACTATGCATATATAAAAAAAACATACTTGTTAATGTTCTAACTCCGTTTCTTGTACTTCCTCTTCATCTTTGAACAAATGAGGGTACTTAGATTTCATTG
>NW_025837084.1:0-1153 GCF_002878395.1 Capsicum annuum | reverse complement strand
TGCTGAATATCAAATGAAAAAACTAAAAAAATTGAATAAACAATAATCATTTTCACTGTAACTAGTATTAGTACTCGCACGATGTGCGGACAGTATTTAAGTAAAAGTAATCACTAAATAGAGATAGATTAAAAAAATAATTTAGATTAATAAATTTATCAAATGAGTAATAACATAAAAAAATATTTCATTGACCAATAAATAAATCAACATTGACTAATGAAATGTAAGTCCCCATCTCCTATCAATTATAGTTTGTTGAATAGTTCATAATAAATCATTTCAAAGTGAAAAGCAAAAGAAGATAAAATTAATTTGAAAATATTTATTTATATACGAATATTGAAAGGAGTCTAAATATAGAGAAAAATATTATCATTCTAATTATACCATTTATAACAATTACATTTTAACCAAAATAGAATCATAAAGATACCAAATATAGAAAAGTGATAAAAGTTATCTCTAAAAATTTTAAAATTTTTAACAAATAAATCATAGCAATCTCAAGCAAGATCTTGCAATTTCTATTTTTCATTTGCATTAAAACAATTGATATATTTTTCTTAATTTTATTAACAGATTCGTTATTTAGTGATACTATGTTACCGAAAATTTGTATTTGGATAAAGAAATCATTAAGGTAATAAGCTTGTTTTTCTCAAGAAACAAAAACATTATGAATAATTAAAGTAATTTTTGACAAATAATTTTCTTGTTTCAAACCTATATTGTTATAGTGAATAATTAAAGTCATTTTTGACAAATAATTTTCTTGTTTCAAACCTATATTATTTGACTATGTAGTGAGTTTCTCATAGGTTTCTTCTTCTTGAAATCTCATTTTTAATTAGTGACAACATTCCTTCAACATATTGATCATTTAATCTACCAAATATGATATTAAATAATGATTAATAAAATAAAAAAATAAATCATCTTTGTATCATAATTATGCAAGACCTCAAAATAATATATAGTTAAGAAATTATATTATTCATAGTACAATTTATATTTGTGTAAAGAGATTTGAAAACTAAAAAACTTATTTTTCTCGAGAAAGAAAAATCATTATGAATAATTCAAATCATTTTCAACAAATGATTTTCTTGTTTCAAATCTATGTTATATTGCGATTACATTGTTCAACATC
>NW_025837083.1:0-1735 GCF_002878395.1 Capsicum annuum | reverse complement strand
CCCCCCCCCCCCCCCCCCCCCCCCCAAAAAAAAAAAAAAAAAACTCCATGTATTGTAATTTGATTACTTTACCTTTTTTATTTAATCGAATTATATTATATTTTGTGTTACGTACCTAAGCAGTTGAGTTTTCTTCTCCCGTCTCTTAAAATACAAAATCAAAATAGATATGAAATATAGATTAGTAGAAGACTTCAAAATAATCTAGTCCATTAGAAGTAGTTAGATTTTAAAATTTAAGTCAAATATTTTCACATCTATCAAAATATGAATTTATCTCATATATTTAATTTTAATTTTTTTTATTTTTTTATAAATCAAATTTTTAAAAAAATCATTAACGTGCCCTTATAACTAAAATGAATTCCATAATGCATGTAAAAAAAGTGAATTTAAATTTTTAAGTAGAAAGTAAAATCATGAGTTTTATTCTAAGAAAAAAAATTATAATATGTAAATTTCTTCTAATATACCGACATTTACTTTTTTATTTATTTTCCTATTCATGCTAAGCTAGTTCTCTCTATTTAGTTAATTTATCAAAAAAATGTTAAAAAATAACTATTTTTTTAACTTATACTTGTCTTTTCGTTATCTTTCATTCATACTTCTATTATAAAATATTTTATTTTCACCTTAAAAATAACTCAGTTAAAATATTACAAATTGTAAAAAAAAAAAATTATTTTAAATTTTCTTCAACCATTTCAGAATCTGTAATCTGCTTTGCCATGAACTGTAAAAGTTGTTCATAAACACAAAATTTTAAAGTTATGGATTATAATTATATCCATCAATCACAATTCGAACTTTAATCCTAATAATCAAAGTTTACTTAAAATAACAATTACTTAATCTGACATCATGTACTAAAATTTTTAAGGATATTTTTAATTACCTTTACAAAATCATATGAAAAATATCACTTACTTGAATTAGACCCGAAAATAAAAAATATAATTGCTAAACATCATCGTCTGCATAGAAAAATAACAATGTCAAATCAAATGAAGTTTTTTTATAAAAAAATAAAGAGTGTAATAAGTAAATTCATAAATAGATCTAATAATCAGTAATCAATAACAAAGAGAGAAGAAAACTTAACACTACATATCAGGATAGGAGTGAATATATATATATATATATATATATAAACTTTATATGAAACAGTACTAACTCGCAAAAGTTTATAAACTTTATATGAAAAGACATAGATCCTTTCAAGACATAAGGTGTAGCTATTTCTATTTATATAGAGAAATCAGAAAAAGAAATAGTATAATAGCTAGAAAACATAGTCTAGAAGAAAGTCGAAGAAGGTTATTAGAAGCAAACAGATTACATAAATCCTATAATACATCTAGACAAGTTTGTGAAGATTTAGTAAGCGCGTTAAATTGGGAAATACAAGGTTGTGAGAGAGACTTAGAAAATAATATTTCAGAAATAAAGTGGCTTAAGGAACGGATTAAGAGAAAATCTTATCAATTAGGATAATAAATGGCAATAAGATATATTGAGTGTATTAGAGAAATACAACGTCAATATTATAGAGAATTTGCTTATAAACATCAACTTGTAAAAATTCGGAAACAATTTGTAGAAAGATTAGAGTTGTTAAATAAAGAAATAAGAAACCTAGAAATAGATATTTTAAATTTTAAAGAAACAGACGAAATAATTACCACAACATCTAACTATTATAAAAAAACATTAATTAGAGAACAATCTAGGC
>NW_025837082.1:0-1010 GCF_002878395.1 Capsicum annuum | reverse complement strand
AGATTGGACAATTAATTATTAAATAACGGGCTAGACCTTGACTTAAGATACACGACCAAAGACAGACGATGAACCATGTTAACAAAATCTTTTGAGTTTTCATTTTGATACTTCACAGAAAAATGACATCAACAACTATGAAAGAAATTTTTTTTGATATTTTCGTTATACGAAATGTAAAAAATTTTTAACATCTTTTTTTTTTTTTTGCATTCTTCTTTTATAAACACATCCTATGAATGAAAAAAATATCTTTTTGAAGTTTTCGAATTGTGAATGCATGCTAAACGAGACAAAGGAAAATATTTTTGATGTTTTTGAGAAAATGAGTGTGAAAGGTAAAAAAATGTCCTTTTGAATTTTGGAATTGTGAAAAATAAAAGCCATAAAAAACTCTAAAAACTACGAAACTCTTTTTGATTCATTCTTTACGACTCACTTTTTCTATATTTTTTTTCTTCTTTTTTTTCTTTTTCATTTTTTTGTCTATGTACTTTGCTTCTAACTCATGTTTTTGCCCAAACCAGTCAGTAAAATAACCTCGTTAACCTCAAAGATGCAACATTTAGCATGTAGGGATGCGTTAGAGGTGAGTCTCCTACAATGGGCCATGTGGGCCCTGCTAGGTCGTCAATATGATGCACATAAGCATGACCTAAAGGCTGACCTACATTGGGGTTCACTAACAAGGCTGTTCGGGGGAGCATATGGTCGATAGTGGCTGCTTAGCTTTCCACCTACTCCATATATCCAACGGCTCCCCCCCTAAAATAAAGGTGACTCAACTAGAGTTTGTGCGCACGACGTGCGCTCCGAGACTTGTTGCGGAAAGAATGATCCGGGTTATGCACACGATGTCATATATAAAAGTGGTAACACATAGGATAAATACTGTAAACAAAGAGCACGAAAATTCACAAAAGTGAAAACACAAACAAAATCACAAGCAATGCTAATACACTCGTAATGCCAAACAAAGCCGATACGACTCCAAAAAAAAAGCTCAGATT
>NW_025837081.1:0-1237 GCF_002878395.1 Capsicum annuum | reverse complement strand
AGAAGGTAATTTTCCCAAAGTCAATTGCCTGTTCATTCAGCTATTACAATTTCATGTTTTATTTACAAGGTTCTCATTTTGAAACTTTTATGACGGAGGGCAGCAGAGCTTCATGCTTGTCTCTATGAGTTATATGGTTCATTTATGTTTTAATTCTCGCGAAAGAATTTAAAAACAATGTAGAGGAGGTAGTAACTGTTACAAGACATCATGTCGTAGTACCTTATATCGATAGTTGATCCTTCACTACTATTCTTTTTAAAAATCCATATGATGGGGGTTTTCAGAATTTGGTACACTTAAGATGTAGATACTGATAAGAAGGCTCTCAAGTCATTTGGTGAGAGAGATGGAAATATATAAAGAGGGTAGAAGCAAAATGGATTGAGAAAACTTACAAAGTCAATGTGCAAACATGGTGCAGATTGTTGTATCTACTGCATTTCTGATGATCTATGATGGGAAGGGGCGGGCAACAATGCATTATTTGGTTCTTTTGAATGTTCTGTAACTTCATTTTCTTGATCATGTAATATATTCTGAAGTCACTGATACATCAACGGAAGTGGAAACAGAATGTTCCCCTTCAGAACCAGCATGTGCTGAGTCGGAATCAAATTCTCATGCTTCCAGTGAGTTAAATGATTCAGCAATTGATGAAAGTGAAATTCAATCCCCTACAAGTCGCACCAGAGGTTCCTTAGCAGCTTTTTTCTCAAACGGGGACAATAGGCACTAACACTTTTTCATTTGCAGCTGCCACTAGATCTAAAGCTAAGAACAACAGTAAAAGCGATCAAAAACTTGGCACTTCCAATTCCAATCAAAGTCCACATGCAATAAATCTTGCGGGTGAATGCTTGGAATTTCCTTTTCTAACCTAAGTCTATTAGAAACTTTTGTCTCGACTTCTTAGCTTTTGTCAAGCTGGTGCTTCTGTCATTCAGATTTTTGTTGGTCGCCTGAGGGTAAACTCTTTTGTCTTATAAGAAATTTTGTTTTTTGGATTTCTTTAATTCTTTAGGCATAACATTTATCATTATTTTAAGGATTGATTTTGCAATCACACTGGTGACTATGAAGTTGAACCTGCTCTTAGACGAGGAGAAGACCCCGGGTTAGCACTATTTTGTTTTCCACTTTGTTTCTGGAGTTGAAAGTGCTAGATCTTACATTTGAAGATTTGTTGATACCATGTATATTCTCTTCCTGTTGCATAAAGGTTATAGTTTTATTT
>NW_025837080.1:0-2474 GCF_002878395.1 Capsicum annuum | reverse complement strand
TCTCCGGTAAGAATTTAGTTGCGACTTATGGATAACCTTGGAACTATCGATTTTTGGGTGATCTTGCACACTATCTGGTTAGGATGTTGTTGTGGCTTACGGATGACCTAAAGGCTATCAACTCATAGGTGATCTTGCACACTATCCTATTTCAAATAATATGACTTATAGATGACCCTCAAATTGTCAATTTCTAGGAAATCTTATATATCATTCACCCTTAGATAGCGACTTAAAGGCATCCCTTCAAATCGTGTGCTCTCGATGCATTCAGATTTTGATTCATAAAATGATAAGACATCCTCGACGCCAGCATTTATGTTTTGCGTGTCAACAGATATAAAATAATGATGATATCCTCGACGCCAGCGTTGTGTCTTGCGTGTCAACAGATATATTAAATGTTGATGATATCCTCGATGCCAGCGTTGTGTCTAGCGCGTCAACAGATACTAAATGATTATGATATCCTTGACCCAGTGTTGTGTCTTGCGTGTCAACAGATATATTGAATGTTGATGATATCCTCGACGCCAGCGTTGTGTCTAGCGCGTCAATAGATATTGCATAATGATGATATCCTCAACGCCAGCGTTGTGTCTTGCATGTCAACAGATATAAAATAATGATGGTATCCTTGACACCAGTGTTGTGTCTTGTGTGTCAATAGATATATTGAATGCTGATGATATCCTCGACGCCAGCGTTGTGTCTAGCGTGTCAACAGATATTGAATGATGATGATATCCTCGATGCCAGCGTTATGTTTTGCGTGTCAACAGATATATTGAATGCTGATGATATTCTCGACGCTAGAGTTGTGTCTAGTGCGTCAACAGATATTTAATGATGATGATATCCTCGACGCCAGCATTGTGTCTTGCGTGTCAACAGATATATTGAATGCTGATGATATCCTCGACGCCAGCGTTGTGTCTAGCGCGTCAATAGATATTGAATGATGATGATATCCTCGATGCCAGCATTGTGTCTTGCATGTCAACGAATATATTGAATGTTGATAATATCCTTGATGCCAGTGTTGTGTCTAGCGCGTCAATAGATATTGAATGACGATGATATGCAATGGCCCTCTTGGCAATGACATGCAATGGTTCTTCCGGTAAATTAAAAATAGTTTCTCCTAAAATCATTTGTCAGGGTCTTGCTTTCTGCATGTACCTGTACTCAAGGTAGACGATTAGTAGACACAAAGTCGCTTTTGCTAGCGACTATTTTTTTAGAAAAATTCTAAATACAATATTTGTAAAGAAGACAAGACACATTTGTTTGTCCTCCATGATCTCAAAAAATGAGGTGGACAATTCGAAAGGTCATTAATAAATGGGTGTTGAGCTGGTTTTTGGGCTACCAAAAGTACCGTTATTAAGCCTTATATGCTCTGTCATGGCTCCTGACTTGCTTGGTGATTTTTCGAAAGAAACGCTCATTTTGTGTATCGATCCCTGCATCCACAAAAAATGATTAGTTTGAAAGAAACTACTCCGTGTTGACCTCCTACGATCATTGATTTGCCCTCGCCATCTTTCAGGTATTTCATCATGTTGGGACTTCCACCCCTGACTCCTCGTCCTAATTGATGTCTAGGCAATCACTAAGTAAAAGATTTATATAGATTTTTTTCAAAGTACTCTTAATTTTTTAGAAAATAATTTCGAGAACTCCTGCAAAACTTCGAAAAATCTCTGCCAGTCATGTCATGTGCTAGCTCAACAATCGTCTTTCTCTTGATTCTGACAATGTTCGACGTTTGACGGAGGATTTTTAGGGATTCAGCATTGTCGAGGCTCTCTACCAGAAGTTTTATCAAAGACGGAGATACAATCTTCCTAGACTTTATCGTAGGTGACGATCCTCAAATCTCAACTTCGACCTCTAGTGTTGGGGAATTTGAAATATATTTGAATATATTAGTTGAAATTTTAGGCCCCCCTCAAAATTTCTGCCCTAGTTTAAAGTGGTCTGAGATGATATCATCTCGAGTGGATCTGAAGTCTTTGTTGGTCTTCATTCTCTTTGTTGGATGTTGATCTTCTCTTGTGAATTTTCGAGATTCTTTCTTGAAAATTCTTCCCCAGTTTCCATTTCCTGGGGTTATATGACCGAGCTGTTGAGGCACCTACGTATCCCGTTGAAGCAGGAATCAGGTCAAACGTAGTTCAAGACTACACTAAGGATATATAGAAAAATCTAATAGGTTGACCGAAGCCGACATAGGCTGCTTACGTATCTCATTCTTGAGAATTCAGGTCATCACATAGTTCATACATAAAAGGAAAGGATAAATTTTCCTATGGAATTGACCGAAGCCGATATAGGCCGCCTACGTATCCCTTTCTTGGGAATTCAGGTCAAACGTAGTTCGTACATAAAGGGAAAAGATAGATTATCCTAAGGGGTTGACCGAAGCCGACATAGGCCGCCTACGTATCCATTTTTGGGAATTCAGGTCA
>NW_025837079.1:0-2030 GCF_002878395.1 Capsicum annuum | reverse complement strand
CACATTACTTCATTAGTTCGTAATTCCGATCCCCCACATTCATACATGACAGTTATTAAACACGAGCACAATTATCCATTCATATCATCATCGATTTCATACTAACGACTACTTATTCAGATAAGATAGCACCAATCACCAAAATGTCCAATCAACAAACAATGCACTATCACAACATCCACCTACTAAATACCATAACAAGAAAATCAAAAGGCCAAGAACTAGAAATGAACCTTCGAAGAAACGACTTCGTGATAATATGTGTTAAAGAAATCTGCACTCGAAACCTCAAATAGAAACCTCAACAGTAAAAATAATCCAACTCGATATTGCAGAACTGAGACCCAAAATTGACCAAAATAAATCAACGGAGTCCTGACAGTATCCTAATTTCGAACCAAGATAGAAAACTATGGACCATAACCAAAATCCCATCCGAATAAATCAAAATCGTACGCAAAATTATCGCGGAATAGAACCGATACAGGAACGAATAATTAATATTGGTTTGATCAGTGACGGGAACTCAAATAATAATAAGATATTTCGGCCAATCTATGGTATTTGGCCATTTTTTCGGTAACCCCGTCGAAGAACACACACTAAAAAACAGCGAAGAACCTTTGGGTATTTCAAAGCTGTGACGATTCAAACCTGTGACGCCCAAAAATCCGACGAGAATGACAGTTCCGGCGATGGGTTCACCGAAAATCTTAAACCCTCCGTTCTCTCTCTCTCGATCCCCTTTCTCTCTCCCTTTTTGTGACTCCCTCTCTTTACCTTCTACTCCCTTCTTCTGTGTATGTGTGATTTAGCCTATAAATATGTGTATGTTGCGTGATTCTGGTGAGGAAAGTGTGGACGATGATCTGTACGTATGAGTGTGGGGTGTACGGTTTTGGGTGAGAAATTGAGAGGGAGTGAGTATCAATGGTTGCTCCCCCTTCTTCCTCTATGGAGATGATGATGAAGAATCTTAAAAAGGAAAGAAAAATCCCTGTATGTGTATCGTGTGTATGTGATAGAAAAATGGAGAAGAAGCGTGAATAGTGTATGTTGTTCTTGTTCCCTAAAAACCAAAAAATGGATTCTCTGCCACCTGTGAGTGATGTTCTCTGTAGTGCGTATATCTGGTGAGCAGTGGAAAAACATGAAGGGAAATAGGTGGGGTAGGTTAGGGTAGGGTAGGTGAGGTAGAGGTAGGGTATGGGGTGGGGTGGTGATGTGTCCGCTTTTGATTAGGTAGGTTGTTAGGATAAGATAAATTAGTTAGAGGGAGTATTTTTTTGTTTATTTTTGTATTTTTGTGGGATATAATTACATGGGGTTGGACACATGGTAAGGTGAACTAAAAATGAATAAAATTAGACTTCGGGAGGGACAAAATTAGGTGTCTACAAGTATATGTGACTATAAGCAAAATTTAGATACTAGCACAATTAATATAGTATAATTTTAAGTATTTACCTTAAATAATCATACCAGGCTTTTCAAACATACCCTTTTATTAATTATAATAATTAAATAAATTATTATCAACTTCATTCACAAAAGAGCTTTGCTTTTGATTTATATCTGAGCTCGTAGATATTTCTCAAAGAAACATTTAAAATAAATGCTATCTTCGTATCCAAATTTCTAATATAAGACCAAAATTATTTTTCTCTAACCTTTTTTTTGGTCACACAACTAAATTTCTCCACAATTTTTACTTCACATATCAAAATTTTAAAAAAATAATAAGAAAACACCTAATTTTTTTTGTGTGTTTCTGGTGAATTATATTACATTAATATTTAAATAAAAAATTATCATTCTGTTGATTATTAAAATTGAGAAAAGACATTTTCCCCCCTGAACTTTTCCTCCCAACTCACTTTAGCACTTAAACTTAACTTTCGTTTATTTACCCCCCTTAACAACTTTACGGCTGACGTAGAAAAAAAAAAAGCAAGTGAATTTTTTTCTTAAAAAAAGGGCCCATTTTATTGTTGTTGTTGTTGTTGTTGTTGTTATTATTATTATTATTA
>NW_025837078.1:0-2104 GCF_002878395.1 Capsicum annuum | reverse complement strand
AATTGTGTCCACTCTTTGACCTCATCAATAATATCAGCAATCAGAATCTCTTTGGTCATACTTGATGGTAGTTTGGTACAGGTTCTGAAACCAGAATCAGAGATTGGAGAAAATTTTGAGTCTAGGTCCCATTCTATTAGCTCGTCTGGGATCAAACCAACAAATTGTGTCCACTCTTTGACCTCATCAATAATATCAGCAATCAGAATCTCTTTGGTCATACTTGATGGTAGTTTGGTACAGGTTCTGAAACCAGAATCAGAGATTGGAGAAAATTTTGAGTCTAGGTACTCTAATATACAATCAAAGGCGAATCCTTTAAGCTGATTCATCTATTTTGGGTCATTACAGCCAAGCAACTCACCGAAATCCATCCACAGAAAACTCAAAAACATTTCATGTTCATTGAGGAGAAAATGGCTCACAGAGAACCCATCCTCTATAGGTAGAGCCTGCTGTTGAGGTGTAGTTCCAAATATGAGTTCAGCATTCAAAATGACCTGTTTTGCGTAGCTGAGCTTGCTTCCTTTTAACTGATCAATCTTGCTGAGCACTCCAGAAACGTTATGAATCAGTTATCTACAACTCCTCCTGGTGGATAATGAGGTCTCAAAATCCGAAAGATCTCTATTAGGTTCTGGAAAGAGTGGTTCATCATCAACAGAGTCCACTGATTCAGCAAGCACTTTGTCCTCTGGAAGAAAACAAGCATCATATTTATTAGAAGCATGGATGCATGAAATCCAAGTTCAGAGTTGTCTTATTTTTTAATTTATGTATTTGAGGGAAAGAAAGGAAGTATGCAAATAGTAAAATGTCGAATCGGGGATCATACTTAAGCTACTATTGGGACTGCTGCAGAGGTAGCTGTCAGTTGAATGGGGATCAAGTGAATTCCCAACTAAATCTGCTTCATCTTCCAAAGGAGAAAAATATCTAGTAGGATAAGTGAGAGCACATTTAGCTCTAAACCTTTGCAAACCTGGTTCTGAACTCTTTATTTCAGCCATCTCAAAATCCATATCTTCTTTATCAGATCCGCCAGGTCGAGCACCAAGTTTGTCTGCCACATTGCTCCAAGTTTCAGAAGCTGAAGCCTTTTGGGGCTTACTGCCTGATCCTGCTAGCATCGATTCCAAACCCATGAGCCTAGCAACCAAACTTGGAGCTTTCATTTCGCGCTTGCTATCACAACGTGTATTGGTCATTCCATTATTCTTGGCATTTGGAAAAGCCCCACTGTTCTCATCAGCAATCTACATTGTTCATACAAGAACCAAAAACAATAAAAACAAAAACTTTCATTGTTCATACAAGAACCAAAAACAATAAAAACAAAAACTTTCCTGTCAGGCTAAAATCTGAGACAATAGAAGAAAAAGAAAGCTAAATGTGGGAGTATAGTTGAAGAAATGAGTACCAAACGAAGCTTTGGCTGCTTCTCATCCCCTCCAAACTTTTTTGAAGCTTGTTTCAAGCAAGCTATAAGAATGCAGCACACAAAAAAGAAATAATTTATCCCTCTAGCTAGAATCACCTTCAAGAAATTAACCATTCTACTTTAAAAATGAGTGGAATGTAGTAGTAGCTAACCTGGTGAAAGCAGTTTCTTTGGAAACAGCTTCTTGGCAAATCTATGGTTCCGATCAAAGAGCTAAAAGAAAATGCCCACACAACCACAAGGCCTTTGAGTTTGTCTCTCATTTATTTATCTAGTTGAGCTATCATTCATCCTTCAAAATCCTCTCTTAAATTTCTTCACCTTTTCTCCCACTCTGCTGAATGTGATTCACATACTTTGTCTTTCCAATAAGATTCTATCATACATTATCTTCACATTAATTTGGAAAGAATTAAATAAAAGACCCCCTCACTGGCCCCTCTGCCCACCACATCACTCACCCTCCTTGGCCCAAAAAAAGAAAATGCGGAAAAAGAACTTATATTTTCATGCAAGAAACAAAGCAAAAACCCAACAAAATACCAGAAAGAAAGTAGAAAATAGCTATGAAAATTAAAACCCTGAGCTGTGTTCAATTATGACAAAACTTTCACAAGAAACCACAGTCAAACAAAGCAAACACAGAACAAGAAAATACAAACA
>NW_025837077.1:0-1408 GCF_002878395.1 Capsicum annuum | reverse complement strand
CTCACCATAAAGCTTGGGACACGTATGTAAGCAGCCTACCCTAACACAGCTTCCAATGCTCAAACCTTTGCCCTATAGATCCTATGGAGAATTGCGTAACCGCCACCATCAACAACTGATTCCACGATGGCATATATGTAAGCAACCTATACGGATGTGCAAGTACCAGTCTGACTTCGTAGCTCGAACTCGTGGGCTATAAGCCGCACGTAAACTTTATTGTCACGCTATCCTGCTGTCCAGGTACTAATGAGTGATTTGGACGACTCGAGCTCACGCACAATTGTCCTGTTTCCAAGGTTTGATCTCGTGACCTCCTGGTCACATGTCAACAACTTTACCGGTTAATCCAAGGCTCCCCTTCAAAAGCAGGGTCGACGAAAATCGTTTGAATGGTGAAGGGGAAGAATACCTTCAACTACTAGGGATGGTTTTCAAATAAAAACAAAACAATAATAATCAAGAGGAGTATAGAACTACTGAATCACCATGCTCAAATTATCAAAACTAAGCATCAACCTAACCAATAAAAGAAAAAATAAGTATCCTAATTTGTGGAAATTCAAGAAATCTATCATCCCAAGAAGTTTTCTAACATGACCAGGATTCATAAAACAATACAAATAGCACCCAATTTCAAGACAACAAAGGTACAAGCACTAGACATTCAAATAACGTACAGTTCTCTATAACAGTCAGACCTCACTATATCAGAGACCTTCAACAAAAACATTTCACTATAACGGGCAAGTTTTCTGTGGAACCGATTTTCATGTTATGTTATATTATATGTTCTCTAAAACAACATTCCGCTATAGCAGTCAAAACAATCCGAACAAGCGATGCAGTTATAGAGAGGTTTGACTGTATATCAACCTTCTCTAGGAGAAATGAATGCATAGTTCCACTAATATTAGGATGTAATCAAATTCCCTAGAATTGGATTCAGAGTTCTTATTTCATAAGAAAACCCAAAGATAATTTTTTAAAAATTCTTTTTCAATTTCACTCAACAGCCAAAATCCACAGCAACACACCTAATGAAATCTCACAAGTGGGGGTCTGGGAAGGGTAGGGAGAGTAGTATACTCAGACCTTACCCCTATCTCAAAGTTAGAGAGAGTGTTTCCAATGGCCAAAAAAAAAAACAGTTCAAAACAGTCAACAACTATAAACAAAAACAACAAATATTATAAAAACAAAAACTATAACAAAACAATAAGATAATTGAGATACAAAAAATATTGTATAGTAAAAGAAATCGAAGGACAAAAAACTACAGGAGCAATACTATAACGACTAATAAAATAAAAAATCAAGAAACTCACATTGATCACAGTAAAGACAACTTCCCAAGGCTGAAAAACACCATCTGTCCAACCTAAAAATTTACAAACACTCAGAAACT
>NW_025837076.1:0-1014 GCF_002878395.1 Capsicum annuum | reverse complement strand
TTTTTTTTTTGTTTCTTGTTCTTCCGTGTGTGTGTGTTTAATATATGTTTTCTTCTTTTCTTTCTTTTTCCTTTCTCTGTTTCTTTTTGGTTTCTTTTCCTTTTTTGTTTTCAATCTTTTTTTTGCTTCTTTTGCCGTGTCCTTGTGTGTGTGTGTTTGTGTATTATATATAGTTAAGTGCATGTGTGTGTGTTTAATATAGTTAAGTGCATGTGTGTGTCATGGGTTGTGTGGAGGAAGAGTGGGAGAGGTTAAGTAGAAGTGGGGATTGTGGGTGGTTTGGGTAGCTTAGGTTTCTTTATTATTATTATTATTATTATTATTAATAAAATAAAAATAATTAAAAACTAATAAAATATAAGCTAATAACTAGTCTTAGGAATATGATTAAGAAAAATTAATATAACAACATTCTTTATTAAAAGTTGAAAGAAGAAAACAAATATAATTTAGAAATTTTTTTTTTCTTAAAAAAAGAAATAAATAAACAATAAAATGAAAACTTATTTAAAATGTGACACTATTTTTTTGTAATTTTTCAGAATTTTTAACAAACTTCAAAGAATAAGATAAATTTAAAATGCCTAAAAAAAAAATTAATTGAACATTGAAATGATATAAAAACATTAGGTTTGGGTCAAAATTAGGTGTTTACAGAATGCCCCTCTTTGCTTGGAAATTTGAAGGATTTCCAAGCAAAGAAGTAAACATGACTAATTTTTTGGCCCAACCCTTTATTCAATATTAATACGTAAATAATTGGGAAAGAGGTGTGACCGAGCTCTGGCTTTGGGCATCCTACATATCTCGGGTTATAAGAGAATCAGGTCACGTGTAGTTCCAATGGGTGTAGAAATGAGTGAAAGAATTGGAGAGTCGAGTTGAGGTCCCGTCGAGTTTCCGGTTCGTTGCTTCTTTTATTACATCAAAAATAAAACTGGAAACAAAAGTACAAGGTCCTATCTATTCTATTTGTCTTGATCCTCTTGCTTCCGATCTTCCTCTTGGATCTTC
>NW_025837075.1:0-1083 GCF_002878395.1 Capsicum annuum | reverse complement strand
TCTAGCGTATCAACAGATATCGAATGCTGATGATATCCTTAACGCCAATGTTGTGTCTAGCGTGTCGACAGATATATTGGATGCTGATAATACCCTCTACACCAGCGTTGTGTCTAGTGTGTCGACAGATATATTGGATGCTGATGATATTCTCAACGCCAACATTGTGTGTAGCGTGTCGACAAATATATTGAATGCTGATGATATCCTCGACGCCAGTGTTGTGTCTAGCATGTCAACAGATATTGAATGCTGATGATATCCTCGACGCCAGCGTTGTGTCTAGCGTGTCGATAGATATATTGGATGCTGATGATACCCTCTATGCTAGCATTATGTCTAGCGTGTCGATAGATATATTAGATGCTGATGATATCCTCGTCGCCAGCGTTGTGTCTAGCGCGTCAACAGATATTGAATGCTGATGATATCCTTGATGCCAGCATTGTGTCTAGCGCGTTAATAGATTGTAATGGCCTTTGCGGCAATGATATATGCTGGCCTTTACGGAAATGATATGCAATGGCCATTGTGGCAGTGATAGAATAATTTTACCTGGCTTCATTTGTCAGTGTCCTGCTTTCTACATGTACTTGTACTCAAGTTAGTAGACACAAAGTCGCTTTTACTAGCGACTATTTTTAGGAAACTTCTAAATACGATACGTGTAAAGAAGACAAAGTGCTTTTTTTTGTCGCCCACGATCTCAAGAAATGAGATAGACAAATCAAAAAGTCCTCAATAAATGGGCATTAAACCTATTTTTAGGGCTTCCCTAAAATACCGTTTTGGGCATTAATGATCTGTTGTGGCTCCCAATTTGCTTGGGGATTTTTGAAAGAGACTCTCATTTTGCATATTGATCCCTACATCCACAGAAAAATGATTAGTTGAATGAAATTACTCTATGTTGACCTTCTTTGATCCTTGATTTGCTCCTTGCCATCTCTTGGGCATTCCACCATATTGAGACTTCCACCCTGACACTCTATCCCAAATGATGTCTAGACAAGTACTAAGTAAGTGAGTCGTAAATTTTTTTGAAAATAGTCTTAAATTTTTGAAAATAATTTTGAAAACTTC
>NW_025837074.1:0-1015 GCF_002878395.1 Capsicum annuum | reverse complement strand
TTTCAGAATTTGGTACACTTAAGATGTAGATACTGATAAGAAGGCTCTCAAGTCATTTGGCGAGAGAGCTGGAAATATTTAAAGAGGCTAGAAGCAAAATGGATTGAGAAAACTTACAAAGTCAATGTGCAAACATGGTGCAGATTGTTGTATCTGCTGCATTTCTAATGATCTATGATGGGAAGGGGCGGGCAACAATGCATTATTTGGTTTTCTTGAATGTTATGTAAATTCATTTTCTTGATCATGTAACAGATTCTGAAGTCACTGATCCGTCAATGGAAGCGGAAACAGAATGTTCCCCTTCAGAACCAGCATGTGCTGAGTCGAAATCAAATTCTCATGCTTCCAGTGAGTTAACTGATTCAGCAATTGATGAAAGTGAAATTCAATCCCCTACAAGTCGCACCAGAGGTTCCTTAGCAGTTTTTTTCTCTAACGGGGTCAACAGGAACTAACACTTTTTCATTTGCAGGTGCCACTAGATCCAAAACTAAGAACAACAGGTGAATGCTTGGCACTTCCAATTCCATTCAAAGTCCACATGCAATATATCTTGCAGGTGAATGCTTGGAATTTCCTTTTCTAACCTAAGTCTATTAGAAACTTTTGTCTCGACTTCTTAGCTTTTGTCAAGCTGCTGCTGCTGCTCAAGCTGGTGCTTCTGTCATTCAAATTTTTGTTGGTCGCCTGAGGGTAAACTCTTTTGTCTTATAAGAAATTTTGTTGTTTGGATTTCTTTAATTCTTTAGACATAACATTTATCATTATTTTCAGGATTGGTTTCGCAATCACACTGGTGACTCTGAAGTTGAACGTGCTTTTAGACGAGGGGAAGACCCCGGGTTAGCACTATTTTATTTTCCACTTTGTTTCTGGAGTTGAAAGTGATATATCTTACATTTGAAGATTTGTTGAGACCATGTGTATTCTCTTCCTGTTGAATAAAGGTCATAGTTTTATTTGTGAGACCAACCTGCTAATCTATACGGTCACCGTTTAAAGCCTAATCTAT
>NW_025837073.1:0-1136 GCF_002878395.1 Capsicum annuum | reverse complement strand
GCCCCTGCGCCATGCCCCCGTTCTCGTTTCCGCCAAGAGGAAAAACAAAAAGATTCGCCGATCGAACCGGCAAAAATAAACCGAATTTTAAAGGAAAAAAAAATGAAGGGATGCGACATGAGGACTTCCCAGAGGGTCACCCATCCTAGTACTACTCTCGCCCAAGCAAGCTTAACTTCTGAGTTCTGATGGGATCCGGTGCGTTAGTGCTGGTATGATCGCATCCGTCATTCCCAGTACTCCAAATTCTATTATGCCTCTTTCTTCTCCGTCGCCCGTCACACCCCGCACGCGCGCCCCTGCGCCATGCCCCCGTTCTCGTTTACGCCAAGTGGAAAAACAAAAAGATTCGCCGATCGTACCGGCAAAAATAAATCGAATTTTAAAGGAAAAAAAAATGAAGGGATGCAACACGAGGAATTCCCAGGGTCACCCATCCTAGTTCTAGTCCCGCCCAAGCACGCTTAACTTCGGAGTTCTGATGGGATCCGATGCATTAGTGCTGGTATGATCACATCTGTCATTCCCAGCACTCCAAATTCTATTATGCCTTTTTCTCCTCCGCCGCCCGTCACACCCCGCACGCGGGCCTCCGCGCCTCGCCCCCTTTCTTGTTACCGCCAAAAGGAAGAACAAAAAGATTCGCCGATCGAACCTGCCTCTTTCTTCTCCACCGCCCGTCACACCCCGCACGCGCGCTCCTGCGCCATGCCCCCGTTCTATTTTTCGCCAAGAGGAAAAATAAAAAGATTCGCTTGTCGAACCGGCAAAAGTAAATCGAATTTTAAAGGAAAAAAAAAGGAAAGGATGCAACACGAGGAATTCCCAGGGGGTCACCCATCCTAGTACTACTACCGCCTAAGCACGCTTAACTTCGGAGTTCTGATGGGATCCGGTGCGTTAGTGCTGGTATGATCACATCTGTCACACCCAGCACTCCAAATTCTATTATGCCTTTTTGTCCTCCGCCGCCCGTCACACCCCGCACGCGGGCCTCCGCGCCTCGCCCCCTTTCTTGTTACCGCCAAGAGGAAAAACAAAAAGATTCGTCGATCGAACCGGCAAAATTAAACCGAATTTTAAAGGAAAAAAAAAAAGGGATGCAACACGAGGACTTCCCAGGGGGTCACCCATCC
>NW_025837072.1:0-2050 GCF_002878395.1 Capsicum annuum | reverse complement strand
GGAGATATTAACTAAACTTTCCCATCTTCAATACCTCAATCTTCCTGAACGTGTGAATGCCCCAGTTGAAGACTTGGCGAGCTTGGAACTGCTCGAAGTATTCGGAGGAGGGTTCTGTGATTTGCATAACTTTTACAAGTTCATGAGTAGTCTCCATAACTATGAGAAAGATTTGTGGTATACCATATTTGTGGGGCAAGTAAGTATTGGTCGTCACTTTGATGACTACATACCGAAACAGAGAAGAGTGATTGTAGAAGATTACACCATTGAAGCAGCAACATCAATTATTCTTCCACATGGCATTGACTTTCTAGAGATTAGCAAATGCCATGGGCTGAGTAGCTGCTTTGTGGACAACTTTCTGTCACGGACTACTTCTTCAAGAGTCTTGACCTGCGAGATCTTTTGTTGTGGTGAGATAGAATGGATCGTCAACGTTCCCTCTGGTAGAGATACAACTACAGACCCGCACTGCATATCTTTCCGTAGTCTGATTGTTCGTGAATTGCAAAATCTTGTTGGGCTCTGTAAGGGAAAAATTGCATCTCACACCTTCTCAGGTCTAACAGAATTGTATATCTCCAAGTGCCATAGGATGAAGAAGTTGTTTCCACGGGCTATGTTGCAGGATCTCAAGAACCTTGAGAATCTTGTTGTAGGTGAGTGTTCAGAGATGGAAGAGATAATAGGAAGAGAGGAAGGAGAGAGAAGTAGCCAAAGCAGCAGTACATCTACAACTGCTGATCTTCCTAAGCTAAAAGACCTCATCCTGGATTTCCTGCCTCAATTGAAGAGTATCTGTGAGGGAAAACTGATGTGTGATTCCCTTGAAGACATGAGATTTTATAAGTGCCCCAAACTGAAGAGGATGCCTTTCTATACTCCAACTACAAATGAACATCCTTTTCCATCCCTTAGAGTAATCAAAGTTTATGAAGAAGAAAAGAATTGGTGGGAAAGATTGGAGTGGGAACAATCCCATGTCAAGACCCTCTTCCAAAACATTGTTATTTAGTTTAGCATTGAGGTTCACTCGCTTATTGATTTAGGAAAATAACATTTTTTATTTTTCTTTTTGAATTAAATTTACAATTTTGTTGATTTGTGAAAAAAAATGAATTGACATTTTTCCGGTGAAGTTTTATTTTTTTCGGCAAATTTCTATTTTTTTTGCAAACTAAAGGCGGAAAAAAATTAAGAATAAGAACGAACTAAGAACAAAAAAAATTCAAACATAAATTCAAAACTAAGAACGAAAAAAAAAAAAAAAGGAAAAAAAGAAAAAAAAAAGGGAGGTAAAATAAATTTAAAAAAAAAAAAAAAAAAGGAAGGAAGAAGAGTGGGAAAGAAGATAAAGAGGGGAGAGGGGGTATTGGATTGGGTTGGGGGAGCCTTTTTAAAAAAAAAAATATTTTATTAAAAATTTTTTGGGGCCCTCAGTGTCTCTTGGCACAATTTCATTTGCTATTTATTTAAAAAAAAATCATGCCTCACACGCCCCTATTGAATGGACATCACGTAGAGTGTCATGTAGGCAAAAAAAAGTCTGATTTGATCAAAATTAGGTGGGTTAGGGGCCTGATAGGTGCAGGTTTTAGTTGAGGGGTCTAACTAAATTTTCGGAATAAATTTAGGTGTCTGGCGATGACTTAAGTCTTAAATCTACTAGATGTTGATGATGGGCCCAATATATTCTATTTTTTATTTCAATTTATGTGACACGGATAAAATTTATATAATTTATCATATTTTTAATATATTTTTAGATATTTAAGTGGTTAACTATTATAATTTATAATATTTTTTACATATTTTTTAAAATATATAACTGATTAATTTTCTTAGACATTTTAAACTATTAACTACTATAAATATGTAATAATCAGTTCCTTTCCTTTTTCTTGTTAGAACTTTTATGATCGGACAAAAGCAAACCAAAAGCAAAAGAAAAATAAGAACACACAGATTTACATGAAAATCCTTGCGGGAAAAATCATGGAAAGAAGCGGAGGAGGTTTCACTATAATGGAGAAAGAGTACAATATGA
>NW_025837071.1:0-1860 GCF_002878395.1 Capsicum annuum | reverse complement strand
TACAGCTTGCCTTGCAGCCACAGTTTCCATTATGGCTGCATCGAGACTTGGCTTCTTAAAAACCCAAATTGTCCCATGTGTCTTTACAAGTTGCCACCAACGGAGTCCAAATAGAAGTGATCTCTTTCTAGTATTTAAAATGTATTTTAAGATAGGTTAATTCTGTCAAAAATTTATCTTTTCTCTTATGGCAAAACAATTCTAGTTATTGAATTTATTAATAGAATCTTGGTACCTTTTTACTCAAAAATCACACTAGCATGTACTTACCATATATCATCATCATCCAAATAACAGGGGGAGGAAAAAAAAATAAAATAACAGAAAGGAAACCATTAATGATTCCACACACATCGAGCACAAAATCTCTGAATTCACAGACCACCACCAACGGACATTGAAGAAGAACAAGAACAGTAGAGCAAACACACCTCAGGCCACGCACACTCACCATCGAACATGGTACACACCTAGATTGAAAAATCCGAAGAAAAGAAAAAAATAAAATAAAATGGAGCGATTAAGAGTGGAAACTGAGTGATAGGGAGATAAAGATTGAGATCGAAGGAAAAACAGTGAATTGAGGGAGAAGTGATTTGTGAACGCGAGAGAGAGGAGAAAAACAGAAAACGGCCACGATACCGAAACGCTCGTTCGGGTTGCTCGGAGATTAGTTTAGTGTTGGGTTTTATTCAGTTCGCGAGTTCGGAGTCGAGGCTTTGTCGTTCGAGGTATTCCCGTCGAAGGTCCAATCAAAATTTTGACGAATTGAAATAAAAATCGAGGTACAATTCTATTCACTCTCTTTTATTTCATTGTTTTGTCATATTTGATGCATTGAATTGAATGTTTGATGTTGATTTCTCCGTTGGTTATGGATAGTTGCTTGTGTTGATGCGTCGTTCATTTACTTGGATTATGTGATGAAACGGTACCTCGTTTGAGAATTATAATAGATTGTTTTGGGGCGGGAATTGCGAAAATTGATAAAAAGTGAATATTGTCGTATTTTCACTCATTGTTGATGTTTAATGTGGTAGTATCATGCTATAAGTCGAAACAGGTAGGCAAACGATAAGGGGTAGGCGAATTATTAGGAATTGTGGAATATTGAATGCTTGAAACATGTGTTGAATGGCCTGGTTTTATTGCTTTTTGGATCAAATGTATCATTTGGCCAGGAAATGCCCCGAGGTATTTGTGTTTATTCGCTGGAGAATGCACCGAAATATTTTTGTACCCGGAGGACGTTCGTGACGGAGGCCCGAGGCGTCGGGTAGAGCATCAGTCTAAAATTAGTTTAGAATAGGATTTACATTTTTGCATTTTTGTATCTTTTGGACTGTATAATTTGGACTGGACATTAATTTTGTTTTGAATTTTGTTAGATTTCTTTTGTTTTGTTTGTTTTGTGTGTTTATGTGGTTTGTACATTTTATAGTGTCCAATTAGCCGATACATTTTACCGAGCGACCGTGGTCGAACCACGAGATCGAGGGGTGCCTAACACCTTTCCCTCGGTCAACAAAATTCATTAGCAGCAATCTCTGTTCGCAAACCAGTCTTAAAGAGTCAAAACCGTTTTGAAAAGGATTTCCAAAGGTGATTTGGCACACCAAATTATGCCAAGTGGTGACTCTGAGTTTTGAATATAAAAAGTCCTTTTCGAAACAAATCTCCATTTTGTTACTTAATAATGAAAACCCTTTCCAACTTAAAATTGAATCTTTTTGGTTAAAAAAGAGGTGTGACACCCGTTTAACCTTATAACCTTATATAAGTAAACAACCTTATAACCTTAATCTCTACCAAATATCTCATATCGTAGAATGTAGATCATTGTAAAGTATCAATGCATGG
>NW_025837070.1:0-1054 GCF_002878395.1 Capsicum annuum | reverse complement strand
CTTGTGAATTGGAGTCCTGACAAAAGGCATCTTTGCAGCACGGGGTGGAGGGGTCCGTTTTGATGTCAACTCATCTACACCTTTAGGATGTGGCTTCATTTTTTTCTTTATAGGTGAAGCTGGGAAATCCTCAAGATGTTTTTTCTTTGTGGTAAACTGATTTTGTCTTTGTGGAGGATCCTGAAAATCATCATCCGAATCAATGTCATCTTCATTATGACTAGCAGATCCTGGAACAAGCTTCTTCGGTATATGAAAAGCTGAAATCTCCTTTCTTGTTGGCTCGATTTCTTAAAAAAAAACCTACAATTTAAATAACATAATGAAAATAATAATTTAGATGGTAAAATTAATTACATTATAAATCAGCTAACCATGATCCAAACCCAATAATGAATATACACTGACAAATGGTATGTTGTATATATACATATACCAGATCAGAAAATACATTTACAAAATAATCAACATCACATACAAAAAAAAATTTATAAAATTAACCTTGTCATCTGTATCATCAAACATATTTCCCATAAGAGTTTCATATCTTGGACGAGGAGAATTTGTCTTCCAATTCAAAATACGAGGGATTTGAGAATCCACCTTGGAAGAAACATTACGAGGCACGTTTAAACAACACTCGTACAACCAAATTTGAATGGTCAGTGGCATTCCAAGAAGCATATAGAACTTTCCTTTCGGCTTCAACTTTTTATGCAAACTTCTAGCTAATTCTTCAAATAAAACCGATCCCCATGGATAATCACTGTAGCGATCACTCTCAACCAAATCAAAGTGGAGGCGTGGAATAGCTATGGTATCAACTGACGATAGTAAGAATGCATGAATAAAATACAAATTGGCAAACTTTAACTCATCTTCATTATTATCATTCCCCCAAATTTTGTCAGAAACAACAACATATAAATCTTTTTTCTGTACAAAACTCTCACCATCAAAATATTGATCAATAATTCTATTTGGGCGCTCCTCGTCAAACACAAATTCATCCTTATTTGTAGCACAATTCAAACCAGTCATCAAAGCAAACTCT
>NW_025837069.1:0-1155 GCF_002878395.1 Capsicum annuum | reverse complement strand
TATTTCTAAAGGCTTTCGAGATAAAAGTCGTGATTTGAGTTGTACTATGGGATATGTATTCTTATTATGAATTGAAGGTCTCAAGTGTTTTTCAAAAGTTGTTGTCATGATTTAATTGTCTAATTGAAAGAATAATCATTTAAGTACATTGATCTTGAACTCGCAGAGTCGAGATGATCTTGACTATGAGAAAGATTGATTATGATATAGATGTTGAGATGAATTTTGGTATTTTTTTTCAGATGATTTTGATGAGTTGAATTGTTGAAAATATTAAGTATTGAGTCTTCATATCCTTGTCCAAATGTCGAGTCGGTTATGGTTCAATGCATTGATGCCTTGTTGATGTTGAAAAAGATTAAAATATTTTAAGTCGAAGTTGGGGTTAGGAATCCACAAATTGTTGATGAATTATAAATTGAGATATTTGTTTTGGTCTTTATGATAGACCCTTGTGATAATGATGGTGGATCTCCTAACGCATTCTGAGCTTGTCGGGGAGTAGTACTTAGCACCGAGAGGGAAATTTAGTATTTTCCCAAATCTATGTGCCACTGTTGGATTGTTTGATGATGATATTATTGGCCAGAGAACCCAATTGTGATTATTGTAGTTTTAAGGTCGTATCCCTGGCAAAGAGTATAGCACTGTCTCCAACTGGGGTTTCAAACGTTGGTATTCCACGTAGCTCACGTGGGGTTGCCAGTTATAGGAAACTCCCCTATCCATAAAAGTCATGTTTCTTGAATTACCAAGTCACTCCGAGATTTGAGTCAAAGAGTTGAGATATTATGATGAATTATGATTACCTATGATGAATTTTGACGATATGATAATTTATGATGATTTATCATAATTTATGATTTTTGATAATTTACATGGATTATGAGATTTTACCATTTGAACTATTTATTATGAAAGTATGAAGAATATGATTTGATATAACTCAAGCCATGTGAGTCATCATTGTCTGTATGCATGTTTTCATGAAATTGATGATGTTATTTAAAGTGTTGCATGCACCCCCACATACTTAGTACATTTTCTTTGTGCTGAACCTCATCTACTATTCTATTCAGTTGCACATCTGGTCAGTAGGTAAAGAAGTCCTTATAGTTCAAGGTCTTGTATTGGTTGTTTCAGTTCAAAGACACT
>NW_025837068.1:0-3157 GCF_002878395.1 Capsicum annuum | reverse complement strand
GGAGCCATCTTAATACTGGCATGGTAGCTGTTATTATAAGCAAACTCTATCAATGGCATGTGATCTACCCAACTACCTTTGAAGTCAATCACACATGCTCTCAACATATTTTCAAGGGTCTGAATAGTACGTTCGGTTTGCCCATCCGTCTGAGGGTGGAAGCCATACTCAGGTACACTTGGATACCTAAACCCCTCTGAAAAGATCTCCAGAACTGTGAAGAGAATTGCATACCTCAGTCAGATATGATGGATACAGGTGATCCATGCAAATGGACTATCTCCTCAATGTATAACTTGGCATATTCATCTCCCGAATAGTTAGTTCTCACAGGTAGAAAGTGGGCTGACTTGGTCAGCCGATCTACAATTACCTAAATAGAATCATACTAGTTTTGGGACCTCGGAGGTCCCATGATAAAGTCCATATTGACCATCTTCCACTTCTATAAGGGCAAATCTATCTCTTGGGAGGTATCGCTTGGCCTCATATGGTCTAGTTTGACTTGTTGACAATCTAAACACTTGGCAACAAAGTTATCCAAATCACGCTTCATATTATTCCACCAGTATATGATTTTTATATCATGATACATCTTAGTAGAGCCTAGGTGAACAACATACCTCAAAGTGTGAGCTTCATCAAGGATCCTTTTTCGTTTCCCATCTACATCTGGCACACATAGTCTACCCTGATATCTCAAAATCCCATCACCACTAATTTCAAAAGACATCACATTCTGTTGACCCACATCCTTCTTGATCTGCATCAAGATGAGATCTTCAATCTACTTCTCTTTAACTTCAGCACAAAGGGAAGATTTAGCTACCTCATGAACAACCACTCCCCTATATTTAGAATCTAAGAGTCGTACTCCTAGATTTACTAGTCGGTCAATATCCTTCACCATCTCCCTCTTCCCCTTTTCAACATGCGAAAGGCTGCCCATAGATAACCTGTTGAGGGCATCGGCTACCATATTTACCTTGCTCGGATAGTAGTGCAGGTTCATGTCGTAATCCTTCAAAATCTCCAACTATCGTCTTTGCCTGAGGTTTAATTCTTTCTACGAGAAAACATACTGTAAAATCTTGTGGTCAGTAAATATATCATCATTCATCCCATAGAGATAATGCCACTAGATTTTAAGTGCAAACACCAAAGCTACTAATTCCAAGTCATGGGTGGGGTAATTTCACTCATGCACTTTTAACTGCCAAGATGCATAAGCCATCACTTTATCGTGCTGCATAAGTACACACCCAAGTCTTACATGGGACACATCACAATACACAACAAACCCTTCCGTATCTTCTGAAAGAGTCAAAACAGGAGCAGTTGTCAAATTATATTTTAACTTCTCAAAACTATTCTTATAGGAGTTTGACCATACAAACTTTACCTTTTTCTGCATCAACTTAGTGAGTGGTGCAGCTATGGAAGAGAAAATCCCTATGAACTTTCTGTAATACCCCGCCAAAGCCAAGAACCTTTGAATATCGATTGGAGTCATGGGTCTAGGCCACTTTCTCACTGCCTCAACCTTTTAGGGATCAACCTTAATCTCGTCCCTAGACACAATATGCCCCAAGAAAGCAATAGCATTAAGCCAGAATTCACACTTGGAAAACTTTGCATACAGCCTATGATCTTTGAGAGTTTGAAAAATGAGTCAGAGGTGATTGGCATGATCCTCCTCTCTCTTAGAATAAATCAAGATATCATCAATAAGAACTATAATAAACAGATCTAGAAATTGATGGAACACCCTATTCATAAGATCCATAAAGGCTGCAGGGGCGTTAGTAACCCAAAGGACGTGACTAAGAATACATAATGACCGTATCGGGTTCGAAAAGTTATTTTGAGAATGTCTGACTCTCTTACCTTCAACTGGTGGTATCCCAAATGAAGGTCTATTTTTGAAAAGCATGTAGCACCTTGAAGCTGGTTAAAAAGATCATCAATTCTAGGAAGAGGATATTTATTTTTAACAGTGACCTTATTCAGCTGACGATAATCTATACCCATACGTAGAGAACCATCTTTCTTTTGCATGAAGTGTACAGGTGCACCCCAGAGAGAAACACTAAGATGGATAAAACCATTATCTACAAGATCTGCTAGCTACTCTATAAACTCTTTCAACTCTGTAGGAGCCATTCTATTTGGAGAAATAAAGAAGGGATGGGTATCAGCAAAAAATCAATACCAAAATTTATCTCCCTATAAGGTGGTATGTCTGGGAGATCATCAGGAAAAACTTCTGGGAACTCATTCACCACAGGGAAAAATGGGAGTGAAGTACTTTTAATATTAGAATCTTCTACAAGAATAAGATGATACAAACAACCCTTGGAGATAAGCTTACGGGCTCTGAGATAAGAGATGAACTTCCCTTAAGGTGCTAAAGAATGTCCCTCCCATTATATTGCTACTTTATTCGGGAAAGAAAAAGTAACTTTTCGGGTTCTACAGTCTAACATGGCATAACACGAATGGAGCTAGTCCATCCCTAGGATAGCATTATAATTGACCATGTCTAAGTCTACGAGGTCTGCCATAGTATCCCGCCCACAAACAGTCACCACATAATTTCTATACACCCTCTTAGCCAAAACAAAATCTTTCACTAGAGTAGAAATAGAAAAAGGTTCAGCAATCACATCGGTCTCAAACCCAAAACTAACAGCAACATAAGGGGTCACGTAAGACAGGGTAGACCTAGGATCAAGTAACACATATACACTATGATAAAAGATTTGCAACATACTAGTTACTATATCCGGTGAGGCCTCTGCCTCTTGGTGGTTGGTCAAGGCATACAATCGATTACGACCGCTTCCGGCGGCTAAAGTGGCACCCTTCTGAGGTGGCGGTGGTGGAGTGAGGGAATTAGCCTGAGATTTGGCTCCCCCAACATTACCCCTCGCTGTTGGACAATCCCTATGAATATGTCCTGGTTGGACATACGAATAAAATACCATGGCGCCAAACTGACATCTCCCCGGATGGTTTGTCCCACATCTCTCACAGCCTGGGTATGTTTGAGAGGTCTGAGCTACCCTTCCTTAAGAAGAATAAAAATCCTAGGTGCACTATCCGACTGAGGTTCTGGACACCAGAGCACTGGCTGCAGACTGTGCATTACCATAAA
>NW_025837067.1:0-1086 GCF_002878395.1 Capsicum annuum | reverse complement strand
CTTTTACATAGTTTTTAACCATGTCCAAATTCAAGCCAAAATTAAATAATCATAATTTATTCATACATCTTTTGAATATAATATTTTTAACTTTTGGAATATGTAAATTTTAATTGTTACATATCTTAATTGAAGGTCAAAATTAAACTATTTGACTCTTCAAATTTTAGTTATGATACAAAATCGGGACAATAAAAGTACTAATTAATGGATTCGGTGAAAAAAAATGAAAATAAAGTTGTTAAATTACTAAGTTGCCGAAACTACTTCTACTATTACTACTTATTATACTGTATTACTAATATAATAATATATAAAAAGTGGACTATTATACTTTATTACTAATATAATAATGTATAAAAAGTAGGCTTGGTCGGCAAGTTTGGCAGGACAACGTCTAGCTGCTTCCCAAGCCACTTATAGTACTTTTTACAAAGTTTTTAACCATGGCCGATTTCAAGATCAAAATTAAACAATCACATTTTTTCATACATCTTTTAAATATAGTATTTTGAACTTTCGAAAGATATAAATTTTAATTATTGCATATCTGAATTGAAGGTCAAAACTAAACTATTTGACTCTCGAAATTTCAATTGTGCTACAAAATTGGGACAAAAGAAGTATTAATTAATGGATTTGGTGAAAAAAAAGTAAATAAATGAAAATAAAGTTGTTAATTTACTATGTTGCCGAAACTAATTTTACTATTACTACTTAATATACTTTATTACTAATATAATAATATATAAAAAATGGGCTATTACTCTTTATTACTAATATAATAATATATAAAAAGTAGGCTTGGCCGACAACTTGGCAGGACAACGTCCAACTGCTTCCCAAGCCACTTATAGTACTTTTTACATAATTTTTAACCATGTTCAATTTTAAAATCAAATTAAATGATCGTAATTTTTTCATACATCTTTTAAATATAATATTTTAAACTTTTGAAATATATAAATTTTAATTATTACATATCTGAATTCAAGGTCAAAACTAAATTATTTGACTCTCAAGTTCCAACTATGCTACAACATCGGAACAAAAAAAGTACCAATTAATATATTTGGTAAAAATAAA
>NW_025837066.1:0-1273 GCF_002878395.1 Capsicum annuum | reverse complement strand
AATTTTAAAGGAAAAAAAAAAGAAAGGATGCAACACGAGGACTTCCCAGGGGGTCACCCATCCTACTACTACCCTCGCCCAAGCACGCTTAACTTCAAAGTTCCGATGGGATACGGTGGGTTAGTGATGGTATGATCACATCCGTCATTCCCAGCACTCCAAATTCTATTATGCTTCTTTCTCCTTCGCCGCCCATCACACCCCGAACTCGCGCCCCTGCGCCTTGCCCCCTTTCTCGTTTCCGCCAAGAGGAAAAAGAAAAAGATTCGCCGATCGAACCGGCAAAATTGAACCAAATTTTAAAGGAAAAAAAAAGAAGGGATGCAACACGAGGACTTCCCATGAGGTCACCCATCCTAGTATTACTATCGCCCAAGCACGCTTAACTTCCGTGTTCTGATGGGATCCGGTGCGTTAGTGCTGGTATGATCGCATCCGTCATTCCCTGCACTCCTAATTCTATTATGCCTCTTTCTCCTCCGCCGCCCGTCACACCCCGCACGCTCGCCCCTACGCCTTGCCCTCGTTCTCGTTTTCGCCAAGAGGAAAAACTAAAAGATTCGCCGATCGAACCGACAAAATTAAACTGAATTTTAACGGAAAAAAAAAAAAGATGCAACACGAGGACTTCCCAGGGGGTCACCCATCCTTGTACTACTATCGCCCAAGCACGCTTAACTTCAGAGTTTCGATGGGATCCGGTGGGTTAGTTATGGTATGATCACATCCGTCATTTCCAGAACTCCAAATTCTATTATGCTTCTTTCTCCTCCGCCGCTCGTCACACCCCGCACGCGCGCCCCTGCGCCTTGCCCCCTTTCTCGTTTCCACCAAGAGAAAAAACAAAAAAATTCGCCGATCGAACCGGCAAAATTAAACCGAATTTTAAAGGAAAAATAAAAAGGGATGCAACACGAGGACTTCCCAGGGGGTCACCCATCCTAGTACTACTCTCGACCAAGCACGCTTAAATTCGGAGTTCTGATGGGATCCGGGTGCGTTAGTGCTGGTATGATCGCATCCGTCATTCCCAGCACTGCAAATTCTATTATGCCTCTTTTTCCTCCGTCGCCAGTCACACACCGCACGCGCAACCCTGCGCTTTGCCCCCTTTCTCGTTTCCGCTAAGAGGAAAAACAAAAGATTCGCGGATCGAACCAGCAAAATTAAACTGAATTTTAAAGGAAAAAAAAAAGAAAGGGATGCAACACGAGGACTTCGCAGGGGGTCACCCATCCTAGTACTACTCTCGCCCAAGCACGCTTAACATCGG
>NW_025837065.1:0-2678 GCF_002878395.1 Capsicum annuum | reverse complement strand
CATGAAGGACCAAAACATAAATATCATCTCATTTTCCTCTATATATTATCTTCCCATAAACCCATCAAAATCATACACACAAAACTGAAAAATCATTCTCCACAATGAAAAACACATCAAAAAATTGCAAAAATAGCCCAAAATCAAGCCAACAAGATGGTAGGAAGGATCGTAGATCGGCTAGTGGAATGAATGGATCACCGAAAAAAGGTGGCTATGGTGGTAAGTTTACATGGGCCGGTGATGGAAGTTATTGGGCCAAGAAGGAAGATGAAAATGTTGTTCTTGTTGATGTTGATGCCAATGACCCGAATTTTGAAGAACCCGAAGAAAAGAACCCGAACCCGAACCCGAATGCTGATCCTTAAATTTAGGATTTGATTTTGAATGAGCTAAATTGTTAATGTAAATATTTAATGAATTTGCTAATGTTTGGTGTATGGATCTGTTACCTGTGTTACACCTTTGTTTGATAAATAAATAAAATTGCCTTTTTTTTTTAAAGAATATATTTGTATATATTATATATCTTAGTTTATATTGTGTTTGGTCTAGGTTATATTGGGGAATGCCGTGGAGGAGGTGGATGAATGCATATAGTATTAATATGGGTTGTTGTGCAGTGGATGAGTTGCTTCATCTTTAATCACGATTCGATCTTGGATACGAAGAAAATTTTGTTGGGAGTGTTGTCATCTTAATGGTTCCACGATTTGAATTAGTCGGGCTTGCATAGTGTAATGGTTGGATCTGCTCCATCCTTAATTAGAGGTCGAGGATTCGACCTTGGATATGGAGAAAACTCTGTTGGGAGCGTTGCCACCTTAATAGCTCTGCACCACGCGATTTGAATTAGTTGAGGCTCGCATGGTGCAGTGATGGGCTGCTCCACCCTTAATCAGAGGTAAGGGTTTGATCTTGGGTATAGAGAAAATTTTGAGATCGAGGGTTCAATCTTGGGTACGAAGAAAATTTTGTAGGGAAGATTAGTCGGGGCTCGCATGGTGCAATAGATGAGGTGCTCCATCCTTAACCAAAAGATTCGACCTTGGATATTGAGAAAACTCTGTTGGGAGCGCTGCCACCTTAATGGCTCTGCACCGCGCAATTTGAATTAGTTAAGGCTCACATGGTGCAGTGATGGGCTGCTTCACCTTTAACCAGAGGTCAAGGGTTTGATCTTGGGTACAGAGAAAATTTTGAGGTCGAGGGTTCGATCTTGGGTACGGAGAAAATTTTGTTGGGAGGATTAGTCGGGGCTCACATGGTGCAATAGATGAGGTCGCTCCATCCTTAATCAAAAGATTCGACCTTGGATATTGAGAAAACTCTGTTGGGAGCGCTGCCATCTTAATGATCCTCACGATCCAGAGTAGTCGGGGCTTGCATGGTGCAGTGGATGGGGCTGCTCTACCCTTAATTAGAAGTCGAGGGTTCGATCCTAGATTCGGATAAAACTCTGTTGGGAGCATTGCCATCTTAATGATCCTCGCGATTTCGTGTTCAAAATCGTATTCCAAACATAGCAAAGTCAAAGCATTTCATATCATGATTTTTTCAAGACATATTTCAAAACAATCTACATCATGTGAAACATGGGAAAATTACATCAAGAGAGGGATTTCATGTAAATCATGCTCTCAATTCATATTTCAAGGCAAAACACATATATACATATACATATAATTTTCAAGTCACTATGAGGGAAAGCCAAAAGGCTAAAACAATATCATTTAAAGCTTCTAAAACATGAATATGTACATGAATTCAAAAACCCATTTCTTAAAACATGATATCTATGCCCATGAGAATTTAGGAAAACCCCGCATACCTTTATTTAAGAAATTGATGGATGATCCTTGAAGCCTACGATGTGGAGATTCCAAATCTCTAATTATCTTCCAAAACCCACGGTTGAATCTTGAGTTATTTGGGATTTTTGTTTGAAACCCTAAAGGGGTGTTCTTGAGAGAAAATTTGAGAAAAGGATTATATTTTGATGAAGTGGGAGCTAAATCTGGTGTTATAGACGAAATTTGGGTGAGGTGAAATGACTAAAATGCCCTAAGAAAACAAACAAAGTCGAGCTACCCCTCAGTTGATAAACTGACAGGCTGAAGTAAAATGGGTATAACTCCTTACTCAGATGTTGAATTTGGATGAAACCGGTTGTATTGGAAAGAAAACTCAAATAGCTTTCATTTGGTATGTAGCAGCTCTCCCAGTTCATTACATTCAGAGAGTTATGATCATTTGAAGTTGACCCTTAAATGTTGAAAACTGGGCAACGAGCTATGCGTTTTGCTACTGTTTTGAAATCCAAATGCAGCCTTATGCGTTCTAAAAAAATTCCAAAACTTATCCGAGATGTACTATGAGCTTGTCCGATCGTAACGCAATGATGATGTTGTATGAGAGGTCGGAAAGGTTGAAAAGTTGTATCCGGAAGATTGCCAGCTAAAATGACTCTAAGTCCTCATTACACTTAGAAAAATTTTCAAGTTTTAAGTCTAAGAGCACTCTATTAAAGGCTAATCCATGCATGACTTTTACAGGGTGTTACAGAATGATAATGATGATGTGATAAGTCTGAGGTTGTCGCTAGAGGCGGATCCTGAATTTAGAGTCTCTGGTTGTTAAATGGATTCATTGATTAAATCAATTGGAGACTCCAAATC
>NW_025837064.1:0-2405 GCF_002878395.1 Capsicum annuum | reverse complement strand
ATTTCTTGATTGAAGTAAAATCATTTCACTACTTTGATATTGTGACATAGAGCATTGTATTACCAAAAAAAAAAAAAGACAGAGAGAATTGATCTTTCAAAAAAGCTGTCTAGTGTACTAAGCTTTCGCTAAGTATGGGGTCTGGGGCTAAAATGTATAATGCATATAGTATAATGTTTTAATCATCATTTCTTGATTAAAGTAAAATCATTTCACTGCTTTGATATTGTGGCATAGAGAATTAATTCTTGAAAAATGAGGGAGCGAGCTTATATAAAATCTAAAATGAAATAAAGAAAATTTCATGAATAGATAGAGTCAACGGTACGACCAACATTGCTATCTACACGCGAATTAGCTTTCGAGGTTGAGCAGTCTCAATTTCACTACAGGATTTGCGAATGAATGTTGGGTTGGGCCACCTCGAATGGCATGAGTCGCATACGGAGAGACCCTTACGTACGGTTTTTAGGGGGATATGGTAAAAAAACTGGCCGGTGCCCACCCGACTAGAGGGACTGAGAAATTAATTGAGAATAAAACTTATCTTCCAGCTTTACTATATTCTGATTTTAAAGGGAGATCGCGGGGTCATTGAATAAAATCCTCTGTTTCTTTGTAGGTGTTGACCCGCAACAAGACAGAGATGGTTAAGTGATATAGAATACGGTGACGATCTTCCAATGCACATTTTAAGGTAATTGTAAAAAATAATGGTGGTTCTTTTCTTCGAGCTAAGATAGACCTATTGAAAACTAGTTTCAGAAGCATATTCCATTTATCTCGTCGTCTTGATCGTCGAATTCCTCCAACAGAATTATGAAAAAATAAAGGATATATAGTATGTCAATATTGTTTAGTGTATGACTAAATTTACTACTAAAAACTCACGATTTTAACTAAAATTTTTCAAAGGAGATCTGTGGAAATTATAAAAAATGTACAATCCGTCATAAAATATTACGTCATGTAGCTCAATATATAATATAATTTATATTTGTTGGTTGGGAACTACAGAATTATGAAGGGCGCTACTAGGGTTCTAATGACGGGTTCGACATATATAATGTAATAGTTTTGATTTAAATTTTATATTTTTATTAAAATATTTATTTATAATGTATAAATAATTTATCAAGAACCTATTAATTTACTAGTTTTTGATTACTACAGATGTTGCATGTAATTCTCCTCTTAACATTAAAAGATGACGTGATGCACTGAAACTTTCGTTATGTGCATAATTTGGGAACGGGTAGGATCACAAAGGCCTATTGTACGCAATCTCAACTTATATTTCTACAGGAGACTATTCCACGACTTGAACCCGTGACCTGAAAACAATTTCTCTTGACAGTGAAATTTTTTACTCTTGTTTCAATTTATGTGAAGGATTTTAACTTGCCATGTGTTTAAGAAAGAAAGAATAACTTTCAAAGTGTGTGGTTTAAATTGAGCGATAGAAGTTTGTGTAGGTATACATCATTTCATTAAGGATAAAATGAGAATTTTAAATTTAAATTGTTACAAAATATAGAAATATGTCAATTCCTTTCGGGACAGACTAGAAAGAAACTGTTCTTTTTACTTGTCCACTTTTTTGTTTTGAGATGTCAAATAATACTTGTCCAATTTATAAAATTAAAATTTTAATGGATAATTTACCTATTTTTATCATTTTATTCTTAGCATTAAATATGATTATTATCTAATATTTTTCTCAAAGCATTAACTTTATTATATTCAAAGAGTAATTTGGTAAAATAACTTTTATCATTTACTGCTTTTTAATTTCTATGTCAATAAAAAGAATTTCTTAATTTCTATGTTAATAAAAAAATTGGATAATTAAAGATGAACGGTGGAAGGGAGTAATAGTTTTTCTGTATTTCCAAAAAAGTTGCACGTACAATTGAGCAAAGCTATACGAATTCAAAACAAGGCTAATAGTGAGAGAATTAATTATGTTAGGCAAATGTTTTTTCTTGTCTCACTTTTCGTTGTGTGTGATAAATTATTTTCTTCAATGTGTACGTAGTTGATCTTGTTGTGAGTTATAAATTATTTCATACACAGAGTCGGGTGATTTTCTTATATAATCTTGAACAATCTTTATCTTTTGGGATTGAGTTAAGCCTGAAATTCATTTTTTAAGAAAATATGACATTGGAGCGAGAACCTGTCCCAATCGATCTCGTTTCGTGATGTTAGGCCTTCATATTAAATTGTCCATATTCTATATGTCCAATGTAACAGTAAGCGTGAAGCGGGGTGTTGAAGTGTCCCACACCAAATGAATAAAAGGATGAGTAATCTCCTTATATGCTACTGAATAATTCTAATATCTTAAACTAAACGTCAGAATTCAGTGAAGTCCAAAATCTATTTCTGAATAGTTAGTAGAG
>NW_025837063.1:0-1435 GCF_002878395.1 Capsicum annuum | reverse complement strand
ATTAAATGAAAAAATATAAAAAGCAAGGACTAAGGAGTGAATGAATTTGGGGAATTTTATTGATTGCAAAATGATCCAAAATTTATAATTTACATGAATGAAAAATCTACAAATTATGCATCATTTTTTTCAAATCATTCATGTTAATATTAACAGGAACTTGCATAGGATAATCAAAGTCAACAGGGGCAAAACCATGCATTGGACTTGATTCTGCTGAGATCTCCCGTGAAGTCATAATTTCTTCAAGTTTCAGCTCGTCGCTCGGCTAAGGTTCCATTCCTTGGTTTCTTCTTTCCGCTCTAATCCAATCTCTGAGGCAAACTAGAACATTCATTGCATTGTTTCCCAATGAGTGTCGGTTGTCTCCAAGCTGCTGTCGTCCCTGACTAAAGGCGCTCTCTGATGCAACGATTGACATTGGAACATTCAAGATATCTCTAGCTAATCTTGAAAGCACAAGATATTGTGTTTCATTACTCCTCCACCAATCCAGCGTGTTGATCCTTCGTCTGCGATCCTCTGGTGCCGTCTGAAGATAATATTTCAGCTATTCCCGATAAGTTGATGTGTAAGTTCTCTCATCAACATTGTTCCAATAATTTAAATCATAAAATGAATCAGAAAAAATACTATGTGCCGGCCTTTTAGAAGATGATGGCTCCTCGGGAGGATGAGGAGCGACAGTTGGAGTGATATTTGTAGGTACGGCTAAATCAAATAAATCAGCATAGTGATTATATAAATTTTTCTATGTAATCCTTTGCATCAGCAGTAGCCATCCACAAATCAGGTTGTATTTGTTCAGAATCATGGTTAGTATTTATTTCTAAGTTAAATAAGAGTACTAAAGTGACACATATTATTATATTTCATGCACGGATTTACCATAGCACCAACCAAGTAAATAGGGGGAATCGGGAAAAATATCTTTAAAATTTCGTAAATATGGTGCCAACAGCTTCTTTATAACTTTCTTTATTTTTATATTTTTTGAGCAAACCAGAAATATCGGCTATATATGCCAAAATATTACAAACAGTAGGATAATAAGCATCGGAAAATTCAACCGTAGCTACATAAAATTTTTCTAAAAACTTAACAAGATCATTAATTACAACCCAATCAGAATTATGTAGCATGCAATCAGCAGAATCAGCAAATGAACCGCAATGTCGGTTAAAAGCTAGTGTAATAGGAATTCTATATTTATAACAAGTTTTTAAAAATTCATACGTAGAATTCCATCTAGTATCAATTTCCTCAGGCATCAAAATCGGTGTAAGTCCATTTTCTTGACATTTAACTTTAGATTTTCTAATTCTCGATCTACGATTATTTCCTTGAATAAAACCAACGGCAAGACGAATTTTTTCAATATAAAACTCAAAAAACTCAAGACCATCTTTTACAATTAAATTATATATATGACATG
>NW_025837062.1:0-1077 GCF_002878395.1 Capsicum annuum | reverse complement strand
AAAAACTCTGAAAAGTTCTTTTTTATAATTTATAGTACAAATGGCTCTCATAAAATCAAAAATAACTTCAATTTCTATTCATATTCAGATATAACTTTCACTTCCCCAATACTATTTTTAACTTGAAAATAAATACATAGTACGGTTTTTCAAATTTCACAATTCTTATATTCAAACCATCATTTAGTTTACTTGAAATCCAATGCAGAACCACACGGTCCACATCCCATGGCCCAATTAAGCCCATACAGCTTTTCCAGGCCCAATTTCAACCCAATATGGCTAATACCACCTTCCCCGAGCCCAATCAAACTTGACAGAGCAAAATGGATTAAGAGGCAGTCTATTTCTTTATTAAAAAATCTACTTGTCCGTATAAATGGTGTCTTATAGGCATTTAGGCATGAATTGAGTAATATTTGAAATAATAGTATAAGTTAAAGACGAAAGAAGATATTTGAAAGTTGACATTGTCTTCATACTGGCATCTCACTTGATTTTTTATTTTAATTTTGGAGTGAAAAATTGATTGTGTATAATCAAACAGGTTGCTGGAAAAAACAAAATAAAAGGAAATCACTTCATAAGCCTCATTCAAAAGCAGTGCAACCATAAAAGTTGCTAGGTTGCTGAGCCATTGGGTTCGCGGTTTGTTGTCGAGCCATTGGCTCACACTTACACATGATTAAAATTGTTTTTATGTAAATACAGTAGTTGTTGAACCCTTCGACCAATTGATAAGCTGTTTTGCAATCTAAAAGTGAGTTAATTCACTAATTAAGACAATAGAGAGGGGTTCCAGAAGGTGAAGACTGGCAACCAGAAAAATTAGGAACTTCAGATTCAATTGTACAAGACCTGATGGAACTCCATGTTAACTGAAAACTATGTCATGTTTTTATCGGAGAATTGATAAAAGAAAAATCTTCTTTTAGATATTTAAATGATGTCCCCAGCTTAAAAAAGGAGTCAAGTATTTCAAAGCAAGGTTATACATGATTCTTTGAAGTTCTGTATGCATAGTGAGACTCAAAGGTCATCTAGATATCATATTTTCGTAACATTTACTCTTATTAT
>NW_025837061.1:0-1755 GCF_002878395.1 Capsicum annuum | reverse complement strand
AACAAGGATACCGAGTTAGTTGTCACTAATCAGATAGGGAGTTCGGGGAATGAGAATGTAGGACATAATGAAGAGATTCGGAAATTAAGGCGGCAAATAATCGAAATGAATCAAGCTTGGGCTAATGGGTTGCTGCCTCCTCCAGTTCCCATTGATAATCTGGAATATCTTTCAAGCTTTCCTCCCGTGTCACATGCACAATTTCCCATTTTTGTTGATATGCCACAACATGCATCAGGATCGACTCCGGGGCAACAATATCCAACCATTTCCAATGTTCATTTCCTCACTCTCCAATCCAAGACTACCACATACTCGGCTCCAGCTGTTGTTCATGCTTTTGCGGCTCCACCCCCACCTCCTACTTTTGATGTTCGTCCACAAGTTGTGCCTCCCTACTCTACAAGTGAGCTTGCATTGAATATTTTTAGTGATCAGCATTATGCTCTCGAGCCTACATTTAAGTCGATTGGTCCTTACGATTGGCCTCAGCTGCCTGAATTTCCTCCTAACACTGAGAAGCCTGTTATGACAGAAGAATAACAGGAACTAGCCAGAAAATTGAGAAGTTTTGAATTGACTATGAAAAACTTGCAAGGACTTAGGGGGTACAAAAGTGTCTTATATAAAGATCTGTGCATGTTTCCTGGTGTACATCTTCCTCTTGGTTTTAAAATGCCAAAGTTTGAGAAGTATGATGGACATGGCGATCCTGTAGCACATTTGAGACGTTATTGCAACCAGCTAAGGGGCGCTAGAGGGAAGGAAGAATTACTCATGGCATATTTTGGTGAGAGTCTTTTACGTCTAGCTTCAGAATGGTTTGTTGACCAAGACATTGACAAATGGATTTGTTGGGATGACCTAGCTAACGAATTTGTGCAACAATTTCAATACAATGTGGAGTTGATCCCTGACGAAAAATCCCTAACAAGTATAACAAAGAAGAATACTGAGAGTTTCAGAGAGTATGCGATCAGATGGCACGAACAAGCTGCTAGAGTAAAACCACCAATGAAAGAAAGAAAAATAGTAGAGGTGTGTATTCAACCGCAGGACAAAACATATTATTAACACTTGTTACCTGCATTAGGCAAGCCATTCATTGAGGTTCTTAAAATGAGGGAGATGATAGAATAGGGAATTAAGACTGGTCGCATTATGAGTTTTGCAACATTGAAAGCGACTACTCAAGTAATTCAAAAGGATTCAGGAAGTGTTGGGGACAAAAAGAATGAGGAAGATGCATCTTCAATGATAGTTGGACAGCAAGAAAGGTCAAGAAGAGCACGACGTCGTCGATCTCAGGCTCAAGCTCAAGTTTATGCCCAGGCTCCACATAATCACTCCCAAAATCCGTTATACTCTGTTCCTCCACATCCATATCCAGTGTATAATGCAGAACCACATATTCAACCCTCATCTTACCCACAATGGCAGACCCCAACGCCCCAGAGTCATCCTCTAACTCCACAAACATACCAAAACCCTTTTAAGCTAGATTTTCTATCCAAGCCAAACAATGAAATGAGGCAGAAGTCGAGAGATAGCTTCACACCAAATGGAGAGTCATATGCCAGTTTATTTCAGAGATTGGTACAGGAAGGAATGATCACTCCTCTCTTTGGGCACACCTTTAATCGGCGTTCAAGAAATTTTGATTCTAACACACGATGTGCATATTATTCTGATGCTCAGGGTCATAGTATTGAAGATTGTTGATATTTGAAAAGAGAAATTGAAAAGATGATTCAT